>NW_009227604.1:0-24098 GCF_000690835.1 Fulmarus glacialis | reverse complement strand
AAAATGAATGCACACTATCAGATTTAGAAACACTGTGCCATAAACAACACGTTGTAATAGAAGCTACCCTGCCAGTACTGTTGACTCTTTCTTACTCCAAAAAGCTTTTCTTATTGGAACAACATGTCAACTGTTTACAAAAGTCCTTAACAGTCACTAACAAGGCCTAAGCTCATCAAATTTGCAATTTACTTTGTACTGGTAATTTGCACAAGATCTGAAAGAATGATTCTTCTTGGATATCCAGTTTATTGCATCATATAATTCAAAATCTGTCACATCTTTTATAGCTCAAATGTGATTTTTAAAAATTATTTCTTCAATTCCTTACAGTTCCAGATTTAAATAAAATTTTCAGGAAGAGTTGAACATAAAACAACATGATCTGGAAATCACAGCTTTCTTGCAGGAGAAGTCGTTATAAATCATCATGTGTTGCTATCACTTATTCTTTCATCCATTGTGATAGAAAACCACAAAAATAAAAATTTTATGCTGAGCTCTTAAATTAGCTCTATATTAAGGAGAAGTTTAATTTGGCTGAATATTGTATGACATATTCAACTGCAAATATAATTCAACTAGCGAAAATGTCTAACATAATTTTAGCTACTTGGTTTAAAATAGAGTAAAGGAGTTCCTGAGCGAGTGTGTCTCTGTGTGTGTGTATAAATAACTAATTACAACTATTGATAAATTAGCTAAAACTAAGCAAGTGTTATTAACCTAATTTTTAAAAATTATTAACTGTCACAGGACTATCAAGGGCTATTATCTAAATATAAATACAGAGAGGTAAATATCCATTTGTTAGGAAGTATGTAAATATAGTACAATAGCAAATTTTAGTTTATGAAAAGCAAATACACAGTGTAGAGAAATGGTAAATCGTTCTTCACAAGAATAGATTAATTTACAACATAAAAAGTCATCTTCCTTCAAGGATGTGTACAAAAATGACAGTGGACCATTTTCAGCTGTAGAAAAACTATTATTTATGGATGAAAGCAGTGGAAGGAATATGGAAAAAGACTACATTTCTGCATAGCCTCAAAGAGTTTTTGAAATGATCTTAAGTGTCAGAAAGTCTAACTGTGGAGGGTTGGGGCTTTCCAGCATGTATATCATAATGGAAGAGAAAATGTGGTGCGTTAAACCACAATGGTAATTTAAAACCCAATGCCACTAGATGTTGGATGAAAAACACAATGTTACTTGGATGTAAGTTTCACAATACTGTAGCTACGTACTTGCAAATCGTGCCTGGTGTTAGAAAAATGAGTCTTTGCTTTCCAGAAATACTGAAGCATATGAATGTTTAAGTGCCTTAAGATTTTTTCATTTGGTTTACATTGGACTAAGAGCTTTCACCCTATTAAAATTTGCTATTACCTATTTTGTGTCTTGTATATATTCAGTTTTTTATCAGCATAGACTAAGTAGTCATTTTTAATTAATGTAATCAGATGAGTACAGAGATACTCTTAACACAACTTAAATTTGCTGTACACTAAATTAACTTTATTACATACCAGATAAACACAATCAATCAATATAAAGGAAAAATTAAACAAGATTAATAATGTCTTTCTTACCTATCTTAGAATTTTATAGCTATCACTACTGTTTGAGCACATTCTAATAAAACCACTAACAACAATAAAATTATTGTGGAATCTCCACATGTTTCTCTTTCATGTGAGAATATTGTTTTATAATTTTATAAATATTACTGGTAAAGTTGATGTTAACTATTTTATTGAGTAAAAGGAATAGAGATATTGTCTAGTCTATACAGCAAAGGCCTCTTCAGTGTTGTGGAGGGAAGCCTGTCAGACTTAAACTAATCATCTTTGGAGATTTGTTCCAAAATCAGGTAAGATTTACCTGATACCACTTTAACTCTTCTCCCCCCTTCCCCCCCCCCCCCCCCCCCGCAATGTGTTCTCCATCTGACCTTCACAAAATTAATTCAGCCTACAAGGGAACACAGTTGCTATAACAGCTCACAAACAGCTGTATTAGTGTTAGCAGAGCTTGTCTTGTACAACCCAGTGTCTACATTAGCTGGGATTTTTGTATTGATATCCCTAAGGTATTTAAAAAACAAAATGAAACAAACAAAAATGAAGTAAAATATTTTTTAAAAGTTAAAAAGGTGCAAAACTGCATGCAAACAAGCCTTACATTGGATGGGGTATATTACTTCTAATCTTTCCTTTATATTTGCCACTAAATGTGATTATTTCTCTTTAAATGCGTAAGATCTTCCAGAAGATGTGTGAAGCAAATCCCTCACCTCTGGTAGCAGGCAAAATGTATTTCACCTTGAACATTTGTACAAACATATGGGGAAAAATTTATTGCAAAGTTCAGGTTTTGAAAGTAGATCAGTATTTTCACAGGTAATTAGTTAGCACATTTGTTTTTCTATAGACTTCATACTTCTCTATGTAGATCATGGATATGATGCCTGTTTTCATCAAAGTGGTCATATGCTATGCTGTTCTGAAAAATAAGTCTCCGTAGACTCTTCAGACAATGTTTTAAAACTGTGTAATTTCCCATTATCTCCTTTGTTCATTATTTTGTTTTGCTTCTAACTTTGTTTTGATGTGATATTGTTTTCTCTAATAGTACAACAGATGTACTATTATAGTAATAGTCGCTTAAAGTTTGTTACATTGTATTTTATGCAAGTGTATATCACTGCATCTTTATGCTACATATTCAATATATAAAAACAAATGTACTGGGAAGTAGAAAAAGATACTCAGCCCTAAATTCAGTCTGTTCATTTAATAGTATAATACGTTAATTCTCTCCCTACCCATTTAAAATCAGAATTACCTAATCCGATATAGGTTAGGTAATTCCTATTAAATTTTCAGGACAAGTCTGTTCTCATGAGATTATTTAAAAGTTATTAGGTTTTCAAAAGCCTATGAAGAATTGATCAGGAATTTTCTATGGTTTAGATGATTTATTTTCACAAATCAGCATTTAGGAAAAGAAAATTTAAATTTTGAATGTGTTTGGGTTTTTTTTTCTTTTTCAATTTTTAAAGAATATATAGAGATCTCTTTTGGTATGCACAATTTTGATTAATTGTTTGAGGAAGAATAGAACATAACAGAAAACAAGCTGTGAATTAAACAGTAAAAAAAAATTGTGAAATATTAAATCTGAAAATTTTCATTTTTTTAACACTGACAGATATACCATGGTAATGCTTTCATAAGAAATACAAAAAATTTTCAAATTAGATAGAAACCCAAGAAGATAGAATGAATAATCTAATACTTTACCCTAATATTCACCTCGAACTTTTTAAAGGAAATGATCTTTCTCATAAGCTAGTTCACTGGATTGATATAAAAGAAGTAGTCTTCATATAAAAGAAGAGTCTTGTGGGAAGTATTTTATTAAAACATCATAATGAAATATGGAATGCTGCCAGAAGGTGATACAATATTTGTTTCTGTGAAGACTGTTTTAGAATGGCAAAGGAAAAAATAGTAGAGCATATTTATGTACACAGTTTCTCTTTGACTAGTAAATCCTGAAAACAGGACTTTAGCTGTGCTCTCATTAATATCCCTTAGGAGAAACTAGAATATTTTATAGAAATTGAAAATATCAGAAAAAAAGATACAAATACAGAATTTTATAGATAATCCTATTATTCCCTAAACTTTGTAATAATAATTTATTTGAATTAATCGGCAATTAATAATTCCGTTAATTTTTTGGTCTAAAAATTAAGTAGAAACTATTAAAAAAAATTAATAATTCTGTGCAAGAATGTTGCACAGTGCTTTAAGTGTCATTAGATTCTATATTGCTAAGTGTCCTCCATTTATACCTCAGTAGCCTGCCTTTCACTTGCAGCTCTGTAACCTTACACACAAGCTGCTGTGACACTGTTTTCCACATCCTCTGTGGCAGCATTTTTCCCTTGTTCTCACGGCCTTGCACCTGGAACCCCCAATACTGTTATTACTGTGGGCTCTCCTGGGAAGTGACTGCCACTGGCATGGGGTCATCCTTTTTTTCTCCACTGTTCCTGCCCCAGTTGTAGCTTTTGATTTACATTAGGGGACCTAAAAATGTGTATTCACACAACTTAATAAGCTGCCAGCATGTCAGCAGCTGCTCCTGACCAGAGCATTCTCTAGCCACCAATAATAGTACCGTAATTAGGAATAGCCCACAGGGAGCTTGAGCAGGACCTCCTGTAAAGTTTGTAGTTGCTATGGGAAAAGTATGAGGGGAACAACCTGCTGTGCTGGAGTGGACACCCAGGAGGGGATGCTCACTTGGGACCTCCGTCATTTCTTTTCCTTGCTGGCTCCTGGGAAAAGGATTTCCTTTTCCCATTCTCCCTACCTTCTTTTGTTTTTATTTTTCTCCAGATGAATCTTTCACCATTAGAGTTAATCTATGTTATAAACTATGGACCCTCCCAAAAAACCTTTGTGCATGTGAAGTTACCTCAACATCTTTTGTGCAACAACAGTTTATTTAACAAATTAATTCTGTAGAAAATAATATACTTTTTCCTTACAATTGAATGAGATTTTTTCTCCATGTAACTTGTCTTCTGAAGCCTTTCTAATCTTTATCTACAGTTATTACAAATGTTTCTTACTAGCCAAACCCTAGCTGTTTTTAAATATCTCTCACTATGTGAATTTCACCCTCACCTTGACTGATACAAAAATATTAGTTCATCTATGTCTATGGGCATATTGTGTGGGCTATAACTGCTGCAAGTTTTAATATAGAAATAGAATACTCTTAGAAGGACTGTGCTTTAACAATCAAGCCAGTTAATGCCTCTAAGTCTTGTGTCTTATGGAAATAGATAATATACCTAAGGCACTCCATTGTAATCCATTACCTGCAGAAACTGAAGAAATTTTTTTGTTAGAGTATCATTTGACTGGTAAAATGGTTCCATGCCCTGAAAGCATGTCACACCGAAAGAAATGAAGCAGAGAATTTTGCTGGCATGAACATTTCATGTTAGATACGAGGCTGCCTGTAAAACAAGTATTGTTTATTCAGTACTACTGTGGGCACATATCTAGACTATTAAGATTATAGAACCAGGACATGCTGGAGTAATGTAAATGGATACAGGTCAGTTTTAACCATAAAAGTATAGATGAATAAAAAATAGGTATATAACTCAAGATTCAATTCTGAGGAGGGCATAAAGGAAAACAAAACCCACAAAATATAGCCAAGAAACACTGTCATAAGATCAGGTTAAATTTCCAACTTTTTTCCTTCATTTATGGATATTGTTACTAGACAGTTTCCAGTTCTATCACTTCCATTTCTTGTTAAAATAATTGGCACTGAAACCTTTGACTCGAATTTTAATACTATAATTTGCAAATGATGCTTGCAAACTGTACTGTCTTAAACTTCTAAATATGCTGCTATTTGTCTTAACCTTCTAAATATGCTGCTAGAAAATGCTGGGCTTTCTTTCTTATTTGCCTGCATTTTTAGTTTGACACTTAACAGATAGCCATCTGAAAAATGCCAATGTTTTCTGCAGTCTCAGAACCAAATGCAGAGAGAACTTAATTGTATACTTTATTTTAAACAGATACTCAACACCTTTAATTTTCTTCTTTCACATAAAGTTTACGCAAAGGACTAACATATTTTTATTATTGATGCAGTGCAGCAGTTCAGAGACAAAAGAACCAGTGATTGTCAACAGCAGATAGAAAAATTTTGTAGTCTTGATTGCTTGATTGCTCTTCATGTGTGCTAGAGCAGCTGTGCCAATTCCATACAATCTTTTTTTATATACTACAGGTTTTCCAACCCTAAAATATGAAGGAAAGGAATCCTGTTTTCTGTTACAGAATGTACAACTTCAGTATGAATTAATACAAAAGTTTTTGATGAATAAAGTTTTGATGACTGAGTAGTTAGCTAATAGTGACTTCCACTAAGGGAAACAGAAATGGACTCTATGATTCAAATGTATATGCTTTAAATAATATGTAGATATGCCTGTTTCCTTTAAACTAGGTTGAGCAAAAAATAGGAAGTTATTTCCTTTTTCACTGTTTCAAAGTTTTCCATTTCAGACAGATATCTGACCACTACGTCTCAATTTATCTTTTATTAATTTTCCAGTGCAGTGTAGAATGGAAGAGGTGGGGGGAAAGCATTTCAAGCTTTAGAAACCTGGGAAAGAGAAATTGTGGTTATGAATGACAAAATAGGTCAGGAACATGAACAACAAACAGAGCTTTCAGACATACCAACCAAAGTCCTTCCCCTCTCCAGTTTGGTAAGGGCACATACATGACTAAAAATTTCTAGGACATTCTACAGTACATCTTATTTCTCTTGTTTTGGCAAGAAATTCTATGATGAACTTGCAGAAGCTTTTTTACCATGGTTTTGTCAAAAAGGTGCTGTACCACAAGAAACATCTGCTTCAGTAGATCTCTGAGGTGGGGAGGGAGGGTGCTAAGGTTAATAAAGATTCTAACTAGATTTACTTGCATTCATGGTTTCTTCCTAGTGATGATTTTTATGCTATTTACTTACTTTATAGTTTTATTTACATGTTCTCAGATAATAATGTCTGCATTTGCAAGTAGTCTCCAAGAAACCTGCTGGACCACTTGGCTCCCCTTTACTCAGGCTGGTCCATGATGCTTCATGCCTTGGGTGATGGCTTCTGTTAAGGGATGTTATAAGCAGCTGCTGTCTCCAGCAGCTCCAAGTCCAGCTCTTTCTGTCTGGTTGCTGGAGCCCAGCCAGGATACCTGGGGTATCCATCCCAGGCTGATGGAAGTGTGTGCTGCTTTCGTGTTTGCATGTTCAACCAGTAGCAAAGCTGAGCACATATCCTAGAGACACACACACATGGACACACGCACAGACACGCACAGAGGACACTGACACGGTCTGCTACACAGGCTGCCACAGACAAGGCACTGCGTTCGATAACACCTACGTAATGACGTAAAACATAAACACAGACAACCAAGTCCCCTTCTTCCTCTTTGGCTGGTAGAGATTGAAGCTCACTATCAACAGCACACACTTGACACTCTCTAGATTCACACACACACTCATAAGCAAAGATCTCTTGAGCATCAGCATAAATCCTCTGTCAGTCCAACACCCCTGGCCAGATCCTGGGTCCTCTTACCTGCCCCACCCACTGTCTGGTCCAGCCTGGTGCTCACTAGCAAATATGCATGCACTCACATGCTTGTCTCACAGGCACCCTACACTCGTGCAGCCCACCAGATACCAGCCTGGGCCCTGTCCCCACTTGATAACAGACCCAGGATCTCCTCTTTGCTGGCTGGTCCAGCTTGAGGTTTGCTAGTGAATACACAAGCACACCCACGCACACTCAGTTTGGGGAAGATACAGACACTTGTCCCCCCAACAGCTGGCACCAGACACACAGGCTGTGACCCAGGTCCTGCTCCAACTGCCAGCTGGATCCCCTGAGTACCAGCCCTCACTCACCTCACTCACACCGGTCTCTCTTACTAGCTGGTATTTGGGACATACACCATTCCTGCCCCGGTGGCTGGCAGCCAAGACCCTGCACTGGCTCCAGTAGCTGATGCTGAGACCACACTTGCTCCAGTAGCTGACACCACAGGCCAGGGGCACCCACACCCCTGGCCTGACTTCAGCTGCTAGCCCCAAATCTACTCACACTGGTCCTCCCAGTAGCTAACACTTAGTCCCTGCAGCACCCCTCCACACACACATAGGATAGAGAGTGAGATTACACAAAGAGATAGTTAAGAAAGGATAAGAAGATAGGACAGACTGAGTTGATCAGGCACATGGCTCAGTCCAACAAGTGTGTTGACCAGCTCCATTCTACATGCAACCAGCTCCTTTTATACCCCTTTCTGTCTACTCCTTTACTGTTCCTCCCCAATCCCCTTCCCCTGCACATTGCCCCATCAGTTTGCATAGCTCTAGAATCCTCCCCACCCCCCCCGCCTCCCCCAATATCTGGGACCCTCATGTTTGCATCCTTATCACTTGCTAAGTCCAGGTTGGCCCTCTTTCAAGTGAGCCTGCAGTTTCTTGACAGCCCATCAATTAGTATCATTTATTGTATTGGTTTCTTGTCATCATCTCCATTGCTGTTTGTCTGTCAGGTCTGTGTCTTTGTAAATTTTTTTAATTGCTTCCTCCTTTTCTGTATCATCCCATTTTGACAAGGTCCTCAGATAATTTTACTGAAATAAACATTCTCACACTCCACATACCCTTACAGAGTCCATTGTTTCAACTATCACCATATGAAATTACATTTAACTGCATCCTTATTCAGGTTTAATTAAAGATATGTAGTCTCTCTGAAATCCATGGTTACCTACAGATCCAAGATGTGATTCTGAGCAACCAATGAATCAGCAGGTGGAGATTAACCTGCAAGACAGCAAATAGAAATTTGCCTCCATTTTATGAAGCTTCTGCTATCTCTGTAAGTATAGACTGTCTTTTTTATTCTACTGAATTGATGTTGTCTTTTTCTTATTAATAGGGAAGTACAAGCACCCAGTCAGCAGTCCAGAAAGCAAAACTGTGCTATCACCTAAAAGCTGAAGGCAAGGTTATATTTGAGGGTTTACTGAAGTAAAATTTACTTATACAGAAAGGAAAAATGGCAGCAAAATACAGGCGAATAAGTTTCTTGGCATAAACATCAATTTTAAAGATGTAAAGCTTTATCTAAAAATGTAAAATAGTGTTCTTTTTAAATAAATAGATCTACCCAACTAAAAAATTAAGTTAAAGTGCTTTTAATATGTACCTTTTGATATTATTATTTCCTGATATTGTAAGTTATCTAGTTAAGAGAGTTAATATATGTAGTTGAGAGAAGGACCTTGGAGAAAAAAAAAAAAAATATTAAAGCATATCATTACACTCCATTGGATCTTTGTGCAAATTTTCAGGTCCACAGAAAATTGCAGCTAACATATGTAAGATAAACATAATAACATTATCAAGTCAAGTTACATTTAACATACAGTCACTAGTGATTTGATCTTGCTTATTTTCTCATAGAATATGTTTATTCTTAAATGTGGACAACATTTAGAGGAATAGAGGAAAGAACCAAAATTACTCTAAGAGCAGTAACTACTGGGTCCCAATAGATTGCATTCATAATGATACTAGACACACATAAAAGTAGAATTTTTGAAGTGTTGCAATTTTATTTCAAAAAATGCTGCAAAATTGAACAGAGCAAAATAACTATAAGCAACTTTTTATGAAGGACCAAAATCAAACCTGATGTAAACAGTAATATTCCCACAGAATATAAGCAGATCAGAATTTATCCTGAAAGCAAATGTTTTATATGGATACAGTCTTCCCTTCTCTAAGTATCCAATATAAGGCTCTCAAGTATTACTACCGTTTCCTTTCACCTGACTTCTGCATAGCTAACCACATAGATGACTAGTTTGATTGCGAAGATGCAGTGATTTCAGCTGCTTTAACTTTTTACAAAAGTTACTCTAAATTAAAAAAGTACATTCAAGTGCAAAAAAGGTATAATTTTTAAGAGTTATTTTTAATATTAAGAAGAAAACAGTTTTGAGAATCCACAGCAGCAGCAGCAAGGTGGGTCATTAATGATGAACTATGGTGAAAACATTACTTACTTATTTGTATTTCTATCAGTGACTTAATATTAATCTCTGCAAGAAAAACAAAATATAGTTTTTCTTAATCAAAGATGTTATATTATAGACAGATTAGTGTACTGTATAACCTGCATTTATAATCACAATTTACAAGCTCAAAAAATGCTCAAATTATTAAACTGCTATGGTAATCCTTGCATCAATTCTACTTAAACATGTTGGGTCAGGGACACGAACTGATTTAAATCTTGAAGTACATTTTGCTTTTTCTTAGAGCGTTCACAGTGTCCACAGGAATATTGTGCTCTCTATCAATGCAACAATGAAATGTTGCAAAGAGACGGACCATTTAAGACTTTTTTCTTCAGTGTGATCTCATGGGAAAGTGTTATGGCAGATGGGAGGACCGTGTGGCACTGACTTGTAGCGGCCAAACTATTCTTCCAATCTGTTTGTGGCTGTGTTGATTCAAGATGTTAACATCAAGTTTTTCCTACTTAGTGCTTTGATGTTACAGTCTTAATTGTTTAAACAACCTCCTCTAGTTCTCTTGCATACAACATCAAAAACTTGCCTACAAAATGTGTCAGAAAAAATGTGGAAACAAAGCACATGTATCCTTCAGTTCCTTTCCAGATATCAATGTCCTGCTGAGTACACTACTTTTAGGTCAGCACTAGCTTATGCATCTGTCATGGAATGTAGACTGTAGGAGAAAAACCTGAGAGGCAGTCGGATTTATAACAAAAAAAATCCCTTCAGACTCACATTATTTGCTATAAAAAGAAGGGAGCCAAGACTTTCAATTACTGTTTCCAGTTCAACGTAAATAAAGTCACTTAAAAGTAAGTTGTTTTTTTTTTAAAGTACACTTATACTTAGGTTTCTGTTGTCTTGGAAAACTCATTGAGTCACTGAAGGTTTGTTCCC
This sequence comes from Fulmarus glacialis, assembly GCF_000690835.1. Taxonomy (NCBI): domain Eukaryota; kingdom Metazoa; phylum Chordata; class Aves; order Procellariiformes; family Procellariidae; genus Fulmarus; species Fulmarus glacialis. Next base: position 13,488 of record NW_009227604.1, on the reverse strand, counting down.
AAATGTTTAAAAAACATTAATTATGATTTTATATAAATATTGTTCAATTTCTGATGATGTTAAAAAGACCTTTTGGTAAATTGAGGAAGAAGAATATTTTTTCTGGTTTTTCAAGTTTATGCTATTTGAGGATTTTTAATTCACTCAATATAAATGCTTCTTTTTAGTTGTCTTCCCTTTCATTTTGTAGTTTACCACCATAATCCTGCAAAAACTAGGTGCAAGTGTTGCAAAGGGATTTTCAAAATAAAACAAAAGACTTAATCAATAGACACACATTGACCTTAAATGTCATAAAAATAATTCAATACCAAATCAAATATTAACATACTCAGTTTGTCTGGATAGGGTTGTGCAGAGATATTAGTTTTTTGGAACTTGTTTCAGAATAGGATGATGATTTTTTTTTTTTTTTTTTTCCCCCCTGGTACTGAAAATAAAGGATTTATTACACTGGGACTGGCTTTGAGTAAAGATTACTGTGCCTTGCCTTCAAATCTATGAGTGTGCAGCAGTAGGTACCATAAGTAATAAAGAGCGTAAGGGTTTTTCTCACACAGTTACCTTTTCCTGATTTCATCAGATTAGAGGGAAGTCAAGCATAAATTTAATTCTGGATACTTACAATCAAGAACTATCAAGCATCAGAGGACTACTGTTTTCTAACAAGTACTGGTGTTACTTACTGAAGCTGTCTTAATAGCTCTTACAGAAATGTGTGTACTACAAACGACAAATGTATTAGAAATGGTGCAAAAGAGTATTTTATCATTCTCTAATAACTCTATTTTGAAAATAGAAAACAATTTTTTCCTATGATTTACCACCTCCATATGAAGAAATGTCACACTAGAACGAAATTGCAAATACCTCTTTCCTTTCTCTGTGTAAGGAAAAATTCCTACTTTTTTTCTCTCAGAACCTCTGAAGATTTTTTTTTTAATGTTTCCTCTTGCTATACACTTAAGCAGAGCTATTTTGATTAAATAGCTCCCAAGATAACTGCAATTATAATGCAGTAGACTTGTGAATAGTTTATTCTGAAGTGCACATTGCTATTATACAGGGTACATAAAATATCTGTATTTCATAATGTGTGTTTCTATGAGTTCTTTATAAGAGATGAATATAACATTGATTGTCCCTGACATCACTGAATTATAAATAATAAACTGAAAGCTAAATTGTTTATTTGTCATGGAACAGGTGTATGAACATTTTAGTAATTTATGATATAGTAGTCTCTAGAACAGAGAATATATTTGAAATTGTAATAAATTTAACTCTGCATGGGTATCTTTAGATTAGATTATCAGTAAAAGTAGACACAAACCAAATTCCTAATGTGAAAATTGTATAGAAAAAGAGTGATCATATTCTTGCTTACCCTAAAAACAGAAAAACAGCTTTAGAACAATTGAGGTATTAAATGCTGCTAGTGAGAAGGCTAGTATGACTAATTTTTGTGGTTTAATCCAGCAGGCAGCCAAACACCACACAACAGTTTACTCACTTCCCCCACTTCAGTGGGATGGGGGAGAGAATTGAAAAAAAAAAAAAGTAAAATTCATGGATTGAGATAAAGACAGTTTAATAGAACAGAAAAGGAAGGGAAAATAATCAGAATAATGATGATAGAATATACAAAATGAGTGATGCACAATGCAATTGCTCACCACCCGCTGACCGATGCCCAGCCTGACCCCGAGCTTCGATTGCTGTTTCCCAGGCAACTCCCCCCTAGCTTATATACTGAGCATGATGTCATATGGGATGGAATAGCCTGTTGGCCAGTTGGGTCAGCTTTCCTGGCTATGCTCCCTCCCCGCTTCTTGTGCATCTGGCAAAGCATGGGAAGCCAAAAAGTCCTTGACTTACTGTAAGCACTACTTAGCAACAACTAAAACATTAGTGTGCTATCAACATTCTTCTCATACTAAATCCAAAACACAGCACTATACCAGCTACTTGGAAAATTAACTCTATCCCAGCCAAAACCAGGACATTAATTAGTAACTTAATAGAAGGAGAAGCCATACACAACCTTCTATGTTGCTTACCCTTGGTAATAATTGGTCGTGGGAGGGGAAAAAAAAAATCAACTAGGCAACTACTGTAATATTTAAATATTCTGACAAAGACAAGAATGCAAAAGACATAGTGATATTTTCTCTGAATTAGATATTTACTTTTGTGAATTTACTTATTTATTTGTCTATTTCTTCTTAATCTGCTTTACTGCCTTTGAAACTTTCAGTGTCTTTGCCATACTTTTCTTGCGACTACTTTCATGCCTGCTTAAGCTAAACTGGTGGCACATTTCTGCCAGATATAGATTAGTCTTTTAAAGTAGGTATCACAAAATTATATTTCTCTGTTGCCTGTTCAGTTAGTTTTAATACAAGAATATAGAAGCAGCAAACTGAACATTAATCAGTAAAGGCTGTGAGTCAAAATGAGAAAAAAAAAGTTTGTAAACAGATTTCTAAAACCCAGAAAGCAATAAATACAATTCTTAGGAACTAATGAAACATCTTTAATAATTCTTTTTAGATTTTTAGCTAGCAGTCTGTAAACTCTTGACCGAACATACAATTAAGACTAAAGCAACAGATAAATGGCTAAGCAAGTGACTTTTAAGCACATTCAGGAGGAAACATACAAAAAATAATCTGATTAGTTAGCAGAAGAATCATTTATTCTTAGACAGTAAGATAACAGTGAAGAAAAGGCGACATAAAATATATTTTTGTTTCTAGAACCAGTGAATAAATAAGTGATTAAATTTGCCTATTAGTCTTATGGGAAGTGTTATGTTCTGCATTGCCCAAGTTAGAGTTGAATAATCTCTGTAAACTATATGTACATGTGACTTTACTAGTTGTGTGAGGAAGAAGTATAGCTTTCCATTAATGTTATGCCAATAATCATTTCTGGTACAAAAAGTGTACAAAAAAGTTTCACCTAGAAAAAATAAAGATTTAACTTTGTTCCAGGTTTCACATTTCAGACTATGGTTTAGTGTTGGAACATTCTAGGAGGAAAAATTGAAACATCTTGAGAACAATGAAATGAATATGTCTATGTTTTGAGAAGATACTTGTCTAAATAATTTTGAGAAATACAACTAAAAAAATTTAGGAAGTGGAAAACGTGTATCTATGGAGCAGTTCTGAAAGCAGGTCACCATTTTTGTGTTGATTGGTCCTAGAAATGAAAACAAGTTACGGATTTTTATAAGAAAGGAAGAACTATGTAAAAAAGTGTTTATAAATTTATTTCATGTTTTCATTCTAGGCAAAGATCTAATCTGAAAGAAGACCTCGCTCACACAACATAGTGTATGCTTTTGACAAGACGACCTTCAGAATTAAAGATAACGGTAGGTTCAACACTTACAAGAAAGTTTTATCTCTTTTTCTTTCCTTCTTTCTATCTCACAATAAAGGATAAGCAAACTGAATAGCATGAAAATCTGGTGCAAGCCCAAACCACACAGGAAAAAGAAATTCTTATGGTTTTGCTTACAGTCTTCCTAAATTTTTGGATGTATGTATCTGTGGCCCTTCTGGTGTGGGTTAGCCTGGCAGTACATTTGGGCCCTGAAGATGTGGCAGGTCCTGGCTGGTGACTCCACAGGATGGCTGCACCTCAAACTCAGGCTTCCACACATGGTTCTCCCCATCACCACCCCAGCAGCTACTGTTTGCACTGTGTATTACTTCCTATATTTGATTGCTAATGTAAGTCCTCAAAAATCACATAGTCCCACAGCATTATCTTTGACTTTCTTCATATCTATGACCAGTTAGAAGTTGTCACTATGGTCACCAGGATTTCTGTCATACTCCGGTCTCCAGTCCCAAATGTATTACAAAAAAGTGTGAACATAGTAACTGTTACAGTTGTTTATTGGTATTTTGCTTTCCAGCTCATACTTGCTTAATCTAGTCAGAGCTGGACAGATGTAGTGATGGTCTCCATTGTCTGGGCAGTGCTTTTGGGTAGGCTTTTCCTTGTGACAGATGATGTGCATTGATTCAAGTCAGAACTTTCTGAAATGTAGATAAGATGACAGAGATGTCATGGGGACTGTCACATAGAGACAAATCATATTTATTTAATGTATGGTGAAAATATCCTTAAACTTTTGAGACAGTTCCCTTTATTCCAGATTGAGATGAGTAATGAAAGATGGCAAGTTATACAAAGTAGAACATGGTGAAATGGCTACAGTGAAAAGTACATTTCAAAGGAGAATATGCCAACTAGTAAAGGCAGTAGTTTTATCTAGTGGAGAAAAACATGACAAAACTAAATGTGGAGATTTACTTCAGAAAAAAAAAAAACAAAATAAATAACTATGGAGACATCAAAATGAAGGTACTGGGCTGATTCCTGAAGGAACTAGGAGGAATGTAGTGGCTTGTGAAATATAGGACAGCCAGCATGATTTAATGGTTCTCACTGGTCGTGAACTTTGATGAATTGAAACCATTGCTTGGTCAGTGTTTTAACTATCTGCACATATTTTTTTCATATTAGTTGAACTATTCAAATGGTGAAATACCTATTGGCTGAGAGCCTGAGGCATTTTTTTCTCCCTGGAGTTTCATGAATCTTTTTCAGTGCACATGGATGGTTACACTTTGCTTAGCTAATCCAATTTTTAAAGGCCCAAGAAGAAAGAGTAAGTTTGCTTTTACTGTACTGTTCTTCAAGACACAACATTTTTTAATACAGCTGAATGTATTAAACATATTTACATAGCATCCTTCAAAATGCTTATTTACGTAACATCCTTCAAAATGCACAGTGGCAGAGAAAGTGACGGGATTCTTCTTTCCCCCGAAAGATTCACTAGCTTATGCAATTAAAACATTCACATACAGTTTGTAAAGTTCATGTGTTATTGAAGTTTAATGTACCAGAAATCTTTGCTAACAGAAAAAGGAGTCAATGAAGGTTTTTCTTCTGTTACAAAGAAAATATCTAAGAGGAAAAAAATGAAAATGAAGGATTAAGGATCCTGATTTCTCTCTCATGTCAGGCGATACCAAAACAGATTTCTTTCACTTTCATTGGTCCTTCACCACTTTCCTTTTTTTTTGACCCCCATACTATTAAAGTCTCTTTTTATTTGACCAAACAAGAACACTGAAAAAAAAAAAATTATGGTAGGTCTAAATTAATGTACTGAGCCATAAGGGGTAGTGCTTGAGTCACTTGAGAAATACTTGCTGTTATAAAACAGGGGTATATCAAAGGTCAAAGACTCCTTTGGATGAAAATCACACGTAACTAAAATAGTTATGATCTTACAGTAGCTCTTTTTAATTTTTATTTTTTTTCTGCTTGACTATTCTGACTATAGTACCTTTGGGAGTACAGTAAGGAGGAAACAGTTTACTTTATTCCCCCTCCTTTAGCTGTCTGACAGCTCCTTCAACACATCCCTCATGACAACAGCTGTTCACCAGCATTTTTAACTCCATTTCTGGCTTTGGTGACTTTGGAAAAGGGAGCTGAAAAAGTTTTAACCTGACTGACTTTTTTCTATCCTTTTTCTTAATGTTCCACACATACATGACAATGCCATCCTCACCTTCTATTGCTAAAGAGATAACAGTATCTAGCTATGCTGGCCATAAAGTTAACTGAGAGACCGCTGCTCCCTTTTTGACTTCCATTGAATCATTGAATAACTTTGAGTAATTTTCCTATCTTTTCTGTGACTCTGATTTATTTAAAATGTATATTTTTAAGCCAGGGCAAACCCCAAGAATATATGTGTGTATGTATGTATGTATCTATCTATCTATCTATGAGTGCATGAATACAGATATCTATATCTATATCTGTACATGCACACACAGAGATACATATGTACACACATACACACATACAAATGTATAATATTCATTATTAAATAAAAGGAACTATTATTATGCTCAATATGATTATCCATTCTCTTCTCCTTTGTAGGCTCTCAGAGGGGCTGCCTGGCCATGTTTGGCTAATGCAAATCAATATTCTATTCCTCAGTAGTTTTGCTATTACATTGCAGCTAATTACTTCCCAAATAATTTCCCAATCTAAATACAGTGTACTGTTAACCATTGTAAAAAGAAAACAAATAAGCAAACAAGCAAGTTTGATTCAGTTCTACACTGTGCTAAGTAGTATATTTCTATGTTGACAGCTTAACAAGGTGAGCAGTTATCAGTTGAGATTATCTATGAGATCAATAATGTAAGAGATTGTTCTTTTGTCCAAATGTTAGGCTGGAAGTTTTTTCTTGCAGCAACAGTAAACACAACAACAAAAAAACTAGAGAACCTAAATTACACTAACCTTTTCTAAAATTATACCTTTTTTAATGCAAGGAAGAACAAGCATGACCTTTTAGATTGTCATCTGAGAATACAAATTAGATAGGTTAGATATTGTTTTTTAGCATAGTCTAATGTCTACTGAAGAAGAATATTCTCCATTTTTCAACCAGTTTCTGCAGAAGAGGATGAATTATTTCATTTTAACTGTATTTTCTTCAAGAGAAATAAATTTTTTGCTAATTTCCTCTATAATGAGGGCTTTTGTTACAAAATGCCTATATGAAGTCTTAATGGTTTACCATCAGAAAAAAAAGTTAAAAGCATTTGGTCTGCCAATTCTAATTTACCTGTAACTCTCTCTTTAAAAGGATAAATATTAAATATTAAACTCTCACAGGGTAAACATAGCATCATCAGATGCTATAAATTAATAGTGAGGAACTAGAAGTTAAATATGCCATTTTCAGTCATATGACTGTAAGCATATCATTATATATTTATGTCAGAAAGAACAAGATTCACAGAACTGTGCTCATATCCTTGCATCCCAAGAATTAAAAAATGAAGACTAAACTAAACTTCATCTTGTACTAGGGAAACAGCTGTCCTTGATTATTAAAGAGCACAGTCTGTTTACACAGAAAGACTACAAATGATGTAACTGAGATTCATGGTGTCCCTCCTTGCTGCTCCAGGAGAAATGTAATACCATCTCTCATGGGTGATACTAGATCTGAATAGTCCAAGACATTCTCTCAATGTTCAGGCTTTCTTCAATAGTAACAAGAATAAAAAATGCTCATGCATAGAGCAATTGAGATTTTATGACTGGCAGAATTTCATGCTGTTTTTAAAGTACTACATGTTCCACAATGTATAAGTAATGCCTATGAGTGATAGCCTTTTAAATGGTGTACTACAAATGACAGACATCCAAGTTCCCAGATTCTATATTTAGAGGTTAAAAATCTTGCTTTACAGGATCTTAGACAGTTTTCTCTTCCCTTTATCAATAAACAGATATGTACATTCCAACCATTTTTGTAAAATTCTTCAAAAGTAACTAAAGAGAAAAGGCTTTCTTTGTTTTGAAGAACAGATTTACTAGTAGTTACAATTTCTTCATTTCTACTGACACTCCCCCCCCCCGCCAAACAAATTGAAGGTTTCATAGTTTCTTTCATTTGTGTCTAAAGAGAAAAATATCACGTAATGATAATTTTGGTTTGTTTTCATTCAAGTTGCTAATTAATGACACACGTGGGGAAACACCTGCCTCCTTTGCAATCACCTCACTGTGCGAATGACTTATTTCAGATCATCCCTTTGCATTTTATTTTTCTCTAATACTTTTTCACTTAATTATTTTCAATCTTTTATCATGTATGGAGGGTGCTCTTAAGGGGTGAGACTCTCAGCTAGGGTTAAACACAGCATCTCATTTTTGCCTCAACCACAGACATCATCTGTGATTTTCAGTAAGTCTCTTGAGGTAGGATTTATCTCAGTTAACTTTAGACTCCTAACTTCAATCAATGGAGACAGTGGAAAGAAGATCCAGGGGGCAATTTGCCCTGTACTAATTAATAACCTAAGGTAGGAAAGATGATTTTTGTATAAAGGTCTCTGTCTCTCACAACTGATGATGAGAAAAACGTTGATGACTGACTGGACTTTTAAATGACTAAAGTTAAGGTAGATGGGTCTCATCCTTCGGTTTAGCTTCTTTTCTTAAGGAACACGAGTGTTGATCAAGAGAAACAATGTTCTTCCAGCTTGGAATCAAAACATCAGAGAGATATTTTGAAGACATTCATGATTTATGTCTCAGCTCTTCATCTGTCAAATGGTGATATTTTTCCCTACTAGCACAAAAGAATCGTTAATGAAAATTTATAATAATTATTACGCAATCAGAATTACAATAAGAAAAGACATAAAAACACCTTGATATACATGATCAAGTTTCTTCTAAGATTATTTGAGTTTATTTTTAACCTCTTTTTCATAACTGTTCTATCTTACTACCTCCTACTTCATATTCACAGTAAGATTTTAACATGAAGCAAAGTTTACATAAAAAATATTTTCTTTAATCATAAAAATGTGTAATGTTAGTAGTTCTTTTTCCTGCATCTTTCTTCAGAACATAATCTAAAATTTTTATTAATTAAATTCACCACTGTGATGTCATATTTGAATATTTTTATTAACATTTTTTTCTTAGTTTACTTTCGTTATGAAAAATTTCTCTGATGCTAGTGTAAATAAGTCATTCAAATATGTCTGGAAATACATATGAGAATCGTAATGATCACCCAGTTTTATTCTTGAACCACCTAGTGAAATATTTCTCATGGTTACATCAGTTATGTTGTAGGAACCACCAAACTGACATTATGGTTCATATCCAAGCTAAAGTAGAAAGTTGGACATTTCCATCGAAGGTTGCTTTTAAAAAAGCAAGATAATAGCATTTTTATCAAATCAGAACTGAAATGCAGTGGTGGCTTCTTCTTTTCAGCTTAGCTAGCTGGGCTTTACCTCCCATCTATGAAGTGTTCAAAAATTACTGTAGTATGTGAATATGTTCTGATGAACATGCATTCCAAAAGTTACTGAATAATTTGTCAGGCACTTTTTCTGGCTTTGCATACACAATGTAGCTTTACTGTATAACTAAATGGTATTGCTTAATAATATTTTATGGAAGAAAATTTTATTTTGCATCTAGATTTTTTTCTGTCTTTTTATAATTTTGTGTTCAGCACTCACTACATCCTGGCCATTTTTTTTTTTTTTTTTTTAATAGAAGACCTCCCTACACCTTAAAGTTAAAAAAGCATGGTTCAACAAAATATAAAGCATTAATCTCATGTCCTGATACCTGTCAGAAGGTTCAAAACCTGAAAAAAACCCCCAACCCACAACACAACAAAAAAGCAAAACAACCGTCATCCATATACTGGTACATTTAGGTGAAAGAACTGAAAGTGAGGACTTACATAGTTCCATTCAGGCTTTTTTTATGTTTGTCATAACTCATCCTGCTTCAAGATTTTTGCCATGCATTAAAAAAAGCACAACAAGCAAATAACCATGAGACATAGCAGGGGTGTCATGTAAAATTATATTAGGTATTAGAAAATACTAATAAGGGTTAATTGCATTCAGTTCAAAGACCATGTACAAAATTTTATTTCCATTACTAATGGAAGAACATTCCAGCTTCAGAAAAGAACAAAGTACATAATATTTTTAAAATGTAGCAATTTTTATCATCTTTGTGCATCTGGGATTTCAACGTCTGATAAAAATGTTTTTCTTGTTATTCCTATAGTTTTGAAGGAAAGTTCTTCAATTTTTTAAGCTACTGCTGTTTGGCAAATTCAATAACTGAGTGTAAATGCAAGCCCATCACTTCTGCAAACGTACCTAGAAACAGGTGTTATTAAAACTATGTACTAAATTACCCATTAATAAACTGTGAGGGAATGTGGAATGTGAGAGCATCTGCTTCATTTAGGTTGTGAGATCAAGGACCTTTCCAGTTCAAAGGGAGTCAAAGCGATAAATGAAACAGACAGAGACAAAGCTGACAGACAAGTGATAAGGGAGAAAACAACTGAAGACCAAAACTCTTGAAATGGTAATTGATGGTGCATTAAGAAACCCCACTTTTAACTTTGGAGAGGGCCAGCCTGGACTGTGTAGCTGGCAAGAAGGGGGAAGCAGGAGAACGCAAGTATTAAGGGTATTTGAGCACGGCTGTGGCACTGTGCAAAACTTCCTAAGGAATGTTTAGGGAAGGGTCAAAGGGCGAGAAAAATGAGGGAACAGGGACTAAAAAAGGGAGGGGAGACTGGTAAGAGGAGGGATAAGAGGGGCCAGTTGTGTGTATGCAACAGCCGATCAGTATGTTTGTCTGACCAAGCCCTATGTCTAATCATCACAGCCTGTCCTGTCTTCTTACTAAATCCTTTCTTATCTATCTCTCTGTGTAATGCCACTTTGTCCCATGTGTGAGTGCTCAGACAGCAATTGGAGGGACTGCTAGTGAATTCAGAGCTAGCAACTGGAGTGACACCAGGAGTGCAGGGTCTGTGCATCCATGGTGCCAGCAACTGGAGTGGGACAGTATGTCACAGGGCCTGGGTTGCCCAGGTGTCAGCAGGTGGGGGGAGCAGAAGGTGCATTTTTGCCAAACCTGGTGTGTGTGGGTGTGGGTGTGTGTCAAATTTGCTAGCAAACTTCAAGCTCGACCAGGTGGCATCCAAGGACCCAGGTCCAGGCAGGGGTATCAGGCAGGGAGAGGGCTCGTGGTGGTATCTGGAAGCATGCACAAGTTTGGGGTGCCTTTGAAATGAGTGTGTGAGTGTGTGTTTGCTGGTGAACATCAAGCTGGACCAACCAGTGAGTAGGACACCTGTGGAGTGAGTAAGAGGGCTCAGGATCCAGGCAGAGGTATTAGGCAGAGGGACTGTGCTGGTATTTGAGGGATCCATGAACATGTGTATGCTTGTGAACCTAGAGAGTGAGCGAGTGTGTGTGTGTATTTTCACTAGTGAACTTTAGTCCTGATCAGCTGGAGAGGAGGAAAGGTACTTGGCTATTTGTACTTATATTTTAGGGACTTGGCTATCTGTACTTGTGTTTTATGTGAGTCCTGGTGGTGCCATATTTGGTTATCATTGTAGCCAGCTGTGTCAGTCCTCTGTATGTGCAGGAGCGTGTCTCTGGGATACATGCTCAGCCTTGTTACTGGCTGAGCCTCCAAACAGGAAAGCAGCAGCTGCATCCGTCAGCCTGGGAGACAGACTCCTGGGCCTCCAGGGCACCAGGCTGAGCTCCAGCAGCCAGGACAGAGCAACACCTGGGCCCCAGAGCCTGCCAGAGTCGGAGGCCTTGTAACATCCTTTAGCAGAAACACGTCTCAGGCTCATATCTATTACAAATGCCTAAATTATTCCTATATGACAGAGACACTATGGTTTGATTTCACCATTAATATTCTAAGCAAATATTCACCTGTTCTCTTATTTGCTGAAATTAAAAGCCATTCATAAAAATCATTTATGTAAACCTTTTTTTTAATTTTACAATCAATATTCTAAGCAAATGTTCACCTGTTCTCTTACTTGCTGAAATTAAAAGCCATTCATAAAAATTGTTTATGTAAAACTTTTTTTAATTAAATCATTTGCATTCCCTTATGACACTGCCTTCACACTTGATAGAAGACAGGAGCTGAATAAGCATAATCTTTTTTAATAATTTCAATATGTTCTGCTAAGTAATACTGATGATTAAATTATGCTAAGTCTGACACATTTTGTGAAGGCATATTGTAAAAGTGAGTGTTGCACTGGAATAAATTATTGAGAGATGTATGTCATTATGCATTCAACATGCATGAAGGAAGTGTTTCTAGGTATCATGTTAATCCAGGTCAAGGAAGGACAATGAAGGTCAAGGAGGCAGAGCCTTGAAAGCTTTTTAAGATATGAATTATTACAGTGGGGTCAATAAGATTTGCAAAGTGAGCAATGATAGTTAGTAGAGCGTTTCCTGAACAAGAGGCAATCATTATAAGATCTTTGTGGAAAGAAGGCTAAATTATTCTTCACAGGCATAAATCATTGTAATATTCATGACAATTCTTATTATAATTATCATGCTGCACTTACTTGCTGCTTTCTTTATAAAGCAGCAAGAAAGGATATTCTGTGGTGGTTCTGGAATGAAGCACTAATGTCATTCTCACAGGGAACACAAAGTAGAAAATGAGTACTTTGAAGAGCTATGGAAAAAGCACAACAGGGCACATATATTTCTATAAGCAAAATAGATTAATATTATCTCCCCCTCTAATAGACATTTTTTTCTTTTTCTTTTTCTGCATATTTCAAACCAAGATTGTGGATGTGATGAATGTGATACCAAAAATCATCAAGCAAAACAGATCACTTACCAAGTATTTTAATACCAAGTTATTATCAAACAATGTAAATAAAGCTTTAAAGCATAAACTGAAAGAATTTTTTTTTGGTGATCAACTTAGTCCAAACTTCTAACACAGCTAATGTGAGTTTATTTTTATTTCCATACAGCCCAAAGTTCTGTGTCCCCCATACATGTAAACAAAGACACTAAATTTAAAGACATGAAGAACAAGTCGTGTCATGTATTAGGTGTTGTACTACTAGATTCACTTATAACTGAATGAAAGGATGATGAATTTTGAAGAGAAAGATTAACTTTCTAAGAGTGTAAGAAAGCTCTTAAAAATATCATAGATTTAATAGGTGTTGTGGTTTAACCTGGCAGGCAGCCAAATACCACGCAGCCACTCGCTCACTCCCCCCACTCCCCAGAGGGACGGGAAAAGAATCGGAAGGGTAAGAGTGAGAAAAACTCGTGGGTTGAGATAAAGACAGTTTAATAGAACAGAAAAGGGAAAATAATAATGATAATGATAGAATATACAATATGAGTGATGCACAATGCAATTGCTCACCACCCGCGCTGACCGATAACTAAGTAGTGATCGGTATTCCTGGAACACGCCTACCATTCATACAGTGAGCATGACATCACATGGTATGGAATACCCCGTTGGCCAGCTGGGCTAGCTGTCCTGGCTGTGCTCCCTCGTCAGTAGGCATGGGAGCTGTCCTTGGACTAGGAGGGTACTTAGCAACAACTGAAAACATCAGTGTGTTATCAACATGGTCCTCATACTAAATCCACAACACAGCACTAGGAAGAAATTTAACCCTATCCCAGCTGAAGCCAGGACAGTATCCACCCCTTATTCTATACCATTTACGTCATGCTTAGGTCTCACATTTTTCGATACATTTCAATTAATCACCAGTATCTCTCTCTATATATACATATATATGTATGTACACACAGATATCATTCCCTTAGTCTATGGACTATCCCTCTAAAATGTCCAATGAGTTCATTTAGTCCACTACTTTGGGCTCCATCTGTCATAACAGTCTTTCAGGGCAGGAGAGATGGTGTGTGGTGTTGGACTGTTGCATCCTGAAGCCAGTTCTGATTTCAGTATTGCTGTGCTCATCCGGTTCTATCATCGTTCCACTTCGCTTGGTTTCTTCGGAGTTAGTTCATTCTTCATTAATCT
>NW_009227603.1:0-14206 GCF_000690835.1 Fulmarus glacialis | reverse complement strand
CATTGCCACTGCTGTGGCCGTACGGAGTTGTCCGTGTTTGTAAGGATCCACACAAACCCCCTCCCATGCGCTGGTGGTAGTTAATTACTTCCAAGGAAGGCACCTCACAGCATTAAGAACTTCCTGCACAGATACCGATTTTGCTTCGTTATCTTGGGGTTTTGTTGCCGACTTGCACCCTGGCAGGCTGAGGGGCACAGGCAGGGAGCGTGGGCACAACCAGCTGCCATCTTTCCTGGAGCCACTCGTGGCCGTTGGTTCTTGTCCTGTCACGGGTCATTCTTGTGGAGATGCTTCCACCTTCTCCATGACCACCATTTTGGTGCTGTAAAATGACGATCAGATCCAGCTGAGCCTTCTCTTCTCCAGGCTGAACACACCCAGTTCCTGCAGTCTTTCTTCCTACGGCAAGTTCATGTTTAACCATCTCTGTGGCCCTCCACGGGACCTTCTCCAATTTTTTTGGTGTCTCTCTTGAGCTGGGGAAGACCATAGCTGGGCTCAGTCCTCCAGGTGTGAACCCACAAGTGCCAAATAGAGTGGAATAATGGCATCCCTGGATCTGTTTCCTATGCTTTTGCTGACAAAAGCTGGGACACGGTTTGCCTTCATGGCTGCAAGGGGCATTGCTGCCCCGCTGCTCAGCTTGCAGGCCACCAGGCCCCCCAGACCTGCTTCAACAGCGCTACACCCCAGCCAGTCAAAGGCCAGCCTGATCTAGGGCCCTGCTTTTAGAGAAGGTTGGACCAGATGACCAGGGACCCAGAGATCCCTTCCAGTCTAGCTAGACCTTCCAGTGATCCTGTGAGTCAGTGTGTTGTGTTTTGGGGAACTGTAGATAATTTAAGTATTATGTCAACTCTGTTTGAAACAAATGTATTTGATTGATTAATAATATGATTTCAATTGCCAAAGCATGATTGAATCATGATTCCTATTGAGTCAAATTCCACTGATAGGTCATTTTTAACAGTATATGTTGTCTCAACAGTGGCTGCAAGATCCAGCTAGGACTCTGATAGATGAAAGTAATCTTTCTGGGGCAGTTTCAAGCATTATTGCATCAGCCTCTCAGCCAGACTTTTTGCCAGAAATCATGAACCCCATGGCAGTCAGCAGCATGGGATATGCCACTACCATGGCTGCTACAGATTGCTGGGAAGTTTACTAGCTTAAACTGCCAGTGACAATATATGTATGCTAATGCTGTCATATGTTAATAACCAAGGCCTGGGCAACTTGGGAGGCCCAAATGTTCATGGTGGGGCTGAGGAGGAGGAGTGAGGTGACATACAGCAGTTTATAACTACAATGATACTGCAATAGAGCAGCATCACAGCTAGATTACAGAAATGTACTCCAGGCCATGTTTAGCTTCTGGTATGTACCGGGAAAGCAACCCGGGCAGTGAGAAACCACACTGAAATAGTTTCACTATGATAGATACTGTCCTACTGGTCTAACGGTGTCTCCTGCAGGAGGGCAGGACAGGGATCTTCATGGCTTTGTGAACACCACAAGGCCGTTGTTCTGTATTATTATTACAGCTTATTCCTGTATACTGCTGCTGTTAAAGTAATACAGCTTCTGTGGGCTCCCAAGGCTGTAGTCATTAAAGATGGGTAAGGTGATGTTGACGTTTAACACGTGCATATAAGCAAGCGAACAAACACTTTCATAGGTGTATTCTTTTTATCCATTCTCTCCGCAGCTCTTTGAAACCCATGATTTCTGCCAGCAGCAAACCAGCCATGAATTTTAGTCTCAACAAAATGCTCCCAGTCTGTCAGTGTGCAAGGGAGAAATGTGGAGAGTCCGGTGTGGTCCATCAGTATCAAGTGGATTCTGAAACTGAATCAGGGCCAGGCAGTAAGTCTCAATGTCTTTCCCACTTCTCAAGCGAATGTTGAAGTAAACATGGAGCTAAACTGCTGAGCTGGTTGTTGGAGTAGTGCTTTGGCTCTTTGCAGAGAAATCAATAGATGGAAACCACGTGGATAGTGTCATGTTGTAACCAGCTGCTTTTGATAAAAACACACAGAGACAGGAAGCTTCACTGCACACACACCACTGTTTAAGGCTTCTACTGACAGGTACCCAGCCTGGGCGTGACGAGGAGAGGTACCAGCTCAACTCCTCTGTGCTACAAGTGGTCCTTTGGACATAGTTCAATGCCAAA
This sequence comes from Fulmarus glacialis, assembly GCF_000690835.1. Taxonomy (NCBI): domain Eukaryota; kingdom Metazoa; phylum Chordata; class Aves; order Procellariiformes; family Procellariidae; genus Fulmarus; species Fulmarus glacialis. Next base: position 12,027 of record NW_009227603.1, on the reverse strand, counting down.
ATGAACTTTGTGTCCAGTTTCTGATGGTTCTGGGAGAAAAAACCCAGAAGCCTGCATCCTGGGTCCAGCACATAGACGTGTTAAGAGTTGCTTATCATCTGAAAAGATGGTTGTATTTTTCCTCCAATCTCATTCAAAGGACAGGCTGAAACAGTTCTGCTGAACTTTTTGAAAGGGTTCAGCCCAGGGCTGAGACATGGCATGGAAATACTCAGCAGCTGCAGTTAGAAAGCCCTGAAACCCACGATGCTCAGAGAAGTTGTGGATGCCCCATCGCTGCAAGTGTTCAAGGTCAGGTTGGACGGGGCTTTTAGCAACCTGATCTAGTGAAAGATGTCCCTGTCCATGGCAGGGGGGTTGGACTAGATGATCTTTAAAGGTCCCTTCCAACGCAAACCATTCTATGATCTTAGTGTGGACTGTGTAGGGTGACCCCAAGTGTTGGCTCCTCATGTTATGAGTAGATTTTGCAAAAGGTCAACACCTTTGAGGTTTAGCAGAGGAGGGAAGTCCAGACAGGTGTCACTGGTGCAGAGTGTGCAATGTGCAATAGGTGACATCAGTGTCTTTCTACGTGTCTCCGCAGCCAGATTGCTGTGGCCTGTCCTGCCCTCTAGTGCCTGCAGCGCCGTCTCCCTCTGTCCCCTCTCTGCTCCCCCGTGCACCCACACGCACACTCAAGGGATGCTGCTGTGGCTCTGAGCAGGGAGCGGGAGCTGCAAACCCCCGGGCCTCCCCTGTGCCACTGTGGGTGCAGAGCTGGCCACCCTGCGGACTTACCTGCCTGCCGGGGACAGCTGCTGCTGGGGACAGAGAGCAGAGAAAGGGGATTTGGAGGGGAAGGGCATCAGGAGGGGTCCCGATGGGGAGGTGGTGTGAGGGATGTGGTGCTCACACCCAGGCCAGCTGGAATGGCTCCCCCAGCCACCTGCATGCCAGCCCTCGAGCCACCCTGCCAGCGGCAAGACCTGTGCCGCACAGCCTGCATGTCTGCTGGCATCACCCCAAACAGGTGACAGCTACGCCATTACCCCATATCCCTCTTCCCCTCCTTACTGTTGCTCATGATTTTCCACTTCTCCAGTGACCGACAGGATGCAAGGGGTCCCCTCCTCTACCAGTCTGCCCATCTGAGGCTGAATTCAAGTATAGGGCTATTAATGGAAAACTGCCAGTGCAGTATAAAGCTTCATGGCTGTATGGCCCCATAAAAACATAACCTGTTACAGCAAACTCTACCACAATATACAATGCTTGAGTTGTATCTATACATTCTAATGAAGTAAAAATGCAGGGCATACAATTCATTATTTTTTAATAACAATTTAAGAATACATAATAATGCCACAACCTATTTAAATACAATAATTCAACACTTCAAGTAAATTTTATAGCAATCAAACACAAAACAGGAGTGACAAAATGAAAATATTCCAGGTGATCACCTTCCTCTTGTACCATTCCAAAACCAAATATTCAAGTCAGCATTTGTTTGAATCTTTTCAGGAATGATCCATGGTAGTCCTCTAGGTTATGCTAAGTCTCCTGTAAGTACATGAGAAAACAATCATTCAGTAATGAGGAAGCCTTAAAACTGACATACAGTGTTCCAAAAATGAGCTGAAACATTTACAATTCTCATGAATCATGTCACGAAGCCTTTTTATTTCTCTAGATAAAATTAGCCTTAAGTTATTTACCTGATTTACCTGAAGTTATGACAGGAGTCCCCATCATCATACGAAAAAAAACAATGCAAAATCTTGGTCCTACTGAAATTGAGGTAAACCTCCCACTGACTTCAATGCCTAAACCAGTTTCATTTCAAGCCTTCAATTCCAGGCATATGCATAAAAATAAATTCTTCTTAGAAACTTGCAGACAGACATAGTGAGCACCGACTACCTTAATCTCATACATGTAATACATTTTGCAGGCTGCTTTGAGGAATCAATCATAAATGAAAAAACAAGCACACTTTGTTGGAATACTGTCAACTTAGCAAACAGAGGAGGAGTTTATATGGGAATATTCCAGCTTTGACAAGCATCCATGGGTGTGTCTGTCTACAATCTGTACTATGTGACCCCAGACACTCAGTTTTAACACATTCGTATTACATCAAACCACTGAGTGGATTTGTTGGTGGTTACCTCTCGTTACTTCTGATTTTCATCTACTTACAGAGAGAGGTAAATACCTGACACCTTCCAAGGGTGTAAGGTACACATTTTCCATGTAAGCAATAGCTGCCCTGATTATCACTGATGTCCTAGCCCAGGATAGAGGGAAGGCAGGGTCTGCCTGTGAAGCCACATGTACAAGTGAAAAGTCTGGACGTCCCTTTTTGAGGGTATAAGATGTGGAGCAGGTACTTGTCTCTTCAGGTGTCATTCCTGACATCCCACTCTCAGACCGGGATCTGGCCTGCTGGGTTAGCACACGTCTCCTCTGACCTGCAGAGAGGAGGTAGCATGAAGCCGTCTGGACAAGGCGGGACTTTTTCCACAGGTTCAGCTAGCAAGAAAATGGTGTTGCTGCAATGGAGTGCAGATGTACTTTTATGAGGGGGAATGCCCCACTTGTGGAGTTGGCCTGTGAACAGACAGATACATGTGGCAGCGCAGGCACGTTTTGTCAGTCATGTCTGGTACCGTTTCCAGTGAACCAGCAGGAAAGGATGATTACAAAGAAAACTGAGGCTGGACTTAGCACGTGGCTCCAGTCCCTCACCAGTGCTCCAGGAGTCAGGAGGCTGAGAAGGATTTTGCACTGGCAGGAATTCCCAGTGGCAGATAACTCTTTGAACCTGAAGAGCTTCAGGAACAACAGCCTTTGCTCTATTACCTCCTGAGATGCCCATCCAAGTTTGTCAGGAAAGGAGAGAGTAACATGAATGAAAAGAAATTCATCTAAGTGCCGTAGCAGCTACCTTTCAAAATAGGGAAAGTAAAGAAATTCTGTTCTGAGAACGTTATTAAAGCACTTGCAAAGGTTATTAGGATGCTCTCAATGTCCTTCTCATGACCTTTGAGCACAGGGTGCAGGACAGCATTACTTTTCAACTGTAAACATTACTTTTCCCAGGTTTTTGATGGATTGGATTGTGTAGAAGGGGATAGAATTTCACTGCCGTTCATTGCACTAGTAACCTCTCTCTTGATTCTTACAGCCTGAAATCAGCAATGTCGGCATACGGAAAACATGCTTTAATGCGCTACTGTTGCTTAGGTTCATCCTTCAGCATGGCTAGGGCACAATACTTGTAAATAGATAGGAATTTGTTTCTTCTTTCAGCTAAGTCATTCATCTCCATTTACTTGATGACTTGCCTGCTTGTTACTCAGTTTCCAAATCCTCTGTTCCTGCTTCATCTGATTCTTCTAACTGGAAAGAGATGTGACGTGAAGGCTGTTCCTCATCAACAAGTCGGTCAGTCTCTTCTTCCTCCACGACCGGTTGGTCAGCAGCATCTGTCTCACCCGCCACCTGGGGTGCTGCATCTGTTGGCCTGGGCTCTTCAGCAGGTGCCTGTGTCTGACCAGACAGAGGTTGATGGCTAAATGTATCTAAGCGTTTTTCAACCACGGTACAAATCAAGGCTGAAACAGAGAAAGCCACCATTAACAAACATGGAGGAAAAAAACTATAATTTGAGATTATTTTATATATTACTGACCTATAATTTCTTAAACAGGGAAAAAAAAAAAAGAAACAACACTAAAAATGAAAGAATACTTGAATGAGAAAAACCATCCCTGCTGTAGCCTAGATCCAGCCAAATGAGGGTTTACACTGAAAGCAGTGATTTGAAAGGGTTCACCTGGATTATTTTGTTGATTTCCTCACAGTTGTTCCTCACTTCCGGAGCAGGTCACCCTGCCAGGTACAGGGACTGCCAGGTTGCACACAACACGATGGTTTGGGCAGTAGGAAATACTGGAACTATGGGAGTCATCGAAAGATTTTCTCTTTCCAAAAAGCAGCTGCAAAGCACCTATTCTTTATTATTTTTGCTGTTTAGCCTTCGTAAATTTTTCTAAACATTATACCCCTTCCAAATCAAAGAACGCAATCAAATATGAAAAATAGAGGCCAACAATGAAGGAAGAGAGGTTTAACACAGAAAATAGGACAATGTACAGGTACTAAAAAGAGCTTAATTGTTAATTCATGGGTTGACTTTAGCAAGTAAAAGAAGGAATGGTCATCTCTGAGAGGACAAACATAGCTGTCTTACACTGTGGGTGCTTCCCTTGTAGTTCACAACTTTTTTATTGGACAGTGACAAAATAGGTTTTTTAAGTAGCGTCTTCATTCAGATAGGTTAATAATGGATCCTTAGAGATTTTTCCCATGCTTCTACGTAAGGGGGGGAAGAAGCCACAAACTATCTCAGCCGAGGCTCTGTCTGCCTCTACAAAACTTGGAGACTCTAATTTGCAGTTCCTTTTGCAAAGATGATGCTTACTCAACAGTGCGTGATTGGGTATAAGTCAGGAAATACAGAGGGTAAATAGCAAAACAGGGACTGCTGGTATTACTTATTGGCCTGCTCCAGCTGCTCTGTGTATCTTAGAACTGTTGCAAGACCACAATATCTGGTTAAAAAATTAAACTGAAAGATTTAATAGGAATGTGATAGACGTTCTCATCAATAGTATATCCTGCAGCAACATTTTCCTTGGGATGTTTATTCAGTAATCACATACAATACTTCTTTCTTAAAAGGAGAGAAAATTCCCTCTCTTCTGAAGAGCTACATGAAGAAGTGATCCTTGAGTGTACATACCGGCACATATATCATAGGACAAAATACCTAACAGACCAGCTGTAATTATCCAAATTATACCCTAACAAAGGATCCTGGTTAAACTGAAAATAAACCCAAAGGAAACAAACACAACTGTAATTCAAACCCAAAATCACAGCAGGAGGAAAACCATAGGAATGAAAGATGTAACGCAAGTATAAAAAGTGGTTTGATCTAGGACCACCACGGTGGACATGCATTCGTCATAATTTTGTGTTTCTACACAAGACAGAGTTTACATTGTTCAGGTTCAACTACAGCCTCTGAAGACTGACTAATAAAAGAACCTGAACACTTAGCTTGAACTAGCCCAAAAGACGACTGAATCTATTTCAAAAGCAAGGACATGATTATTGACTGCTGAGGAGGTAAACCCTTGTTTTGATGAATAGTGTTCGTCACCTGACTTCTCAGTCAACCATAGCCTACAATTATCCCTCTCTTCTCCTTTCATGGAGGATGAACATACTACTCCATAGCTCAGGGAGCTTACACAAACAAGTTAAGAGACTTTCGTGGTATACACATGGCTGTAGACAGGATGGGCTTTTCTGTTCCCACTGGCACAATCAGGCGCACTACAGGGAACAGCACAGCAATGATGGCTGTGTAACACATGAGAAATAAAAGTTTTATAGCAGAGAAAAGAATTGGTGTTCTTTAACCATTCTGCTTCTGCCAAATGCATTGCATCTCCTAGCATCAACACATCTCAAACAGTATAAAGCCAGCAGAGAGAGGGTATGCAGCATGACTGACACTTCTATTATTTCAGCTGGAAATCAGTTACCTAGATGTATGTAGTAGTAGTTTTCCAACATGAAAAATGTTTTAATATAGTAAAAAAAGCCACGGATACTTGGAGTTTTTGCTAAAATGACACCTGCTAGCTTAACTCACAATGACCCTGTAAATGTGATATTTGTTCTGACTGGGGAAAAAACAATCAAGAACATCAAGCAGCCCAGATTACATTCCAGGATTTGGTAACTTACAGTCAAGCATTGTCCTCCCCAGAACCTTCCTCTCTAGTGTTTCTTCCACTTCTGTCATCAGCCACGGAAGGAATTCTGTCTCAATATCTGTAAGCATTTAGCAGGAAGAAAGAAAGAAAAAAATGTCTTTTTATTAAGGATGAGTGACAGGATCTTGGGGCTGTTTTTCATTTGGTACGATCATTAAGGGATGAACATCCTTGCCAAAAGACACTTGCTTTGCAAGAGCCAGATGAAATCCCTCAGGTGGTGTTGGGTTTCTTATCTCGTCCCTCTCTTACTGAGGTTACTCACAGTTATGGACCCAGACCAGAGTCCCCTCAACTGCAATGATTTTCAAAGGGGTCTGGCACCCTTGAAGGGGTAGCACAGATGAGATACACAGTAATGTTCTAGTGAGATGAAAATAACTATCCTGAACAAGTCAGGAGAATAACATTTCCTGCCTTGCTTTCCAAAGACATCTGGCTTCTGGTCTGCTGAAAGCATTTGTTCCCTCTGACTAAAGAGCTCTTGCTTACCCATGTATTTCTCAAATCGTGCTCTTTGTACGCTGTGATCCCAAAGCCTGCCCTGTTTGCAAAATACACTCAGTTTCTGCATTTGCCCCATGACTCATTCTGGAGAGAGTGTATCCATTCCCAAGCTGTGGTCTGGGCACCTGTGTGGGGCCTGGGGAAGTGGGGTGCAGCAGGGTAGCCTATAAGAAATGCTGCTGATTCTAAAAGCTTGGAAGTCACCGATGTACAACTCCGAAATTCTTTTCAGGGCCTAACTATAATTGATTAATTTCTCCATTGCTCTGATAATCATTAACAAAGATTCAGAATGACATACAGATTTCTTTGCCTGTCCTATCAAAATACATTTACTTCAATTTGAATATCTCTCTCTGCTCTACCAATCCTAACCACCCATTTATTTCTCTCCAATTCAAAAGCAGCTCTTCTCATTGTAACAGTCAGCTCTTGCTTATTCTTGGTTACTTGTACAGATAACCAATAATGTTTGTTTTAAAAATTTGAGTTTGGTAACTCTCTCTTCAGCCACAAATATAAATGAATAAAGTCTTGTGACATTATTCTAAATCACAGGACAATAAGCTATGTTTTATGGTTGTTTATGGTACCTTTATATTACTCAGTTCACATATTAAAAAAAAAACAAAAACACAAACCTCTTTCTATAGGGTCATAAAAAAACCCACTCTCACGAAGATTGTTGAAGACCGAGGGAATGAGATCAGCCAGGTAACGCTGAGCGAATGCCCGAGCCGCAATTTTCTCTGTGGTCTCTTTCTGTTTCTGCAGCATTTGCATGTGCTGGAGTTTGCGACGTTCCTGTCAAGACAGTATTGCATGTAAAACTTTCAGGCCTTTAGTAATTACTCCTTTGATCTAGACTTTGAAGAATCATCACAGTGTGAGAGTCATAAATAGCAAAGATAATCAAGAGTACCGATACTTATGGCCTCTAACTTTCACAAAAACTTCTCATGTGAACAAGTGCTTGAAAGCAAGCTTGTACTCAATCTATGGAATACTAAAATCCACAAGGACTAGGGGAAAACACATTCCTTTGGTATACCTTTTCTGATTTTGGGAAGCCTGTAAAATAAGGGCCTTGTAGCTGGCCAAAGGAAACCCTTCTCTGATACCTTAGTATGCATTGATCTCATGACTCTCTGCTTTATTATTGCAAATAAAGCTGATCGTTGGCCTTGGAATGAGATGAAGTTGGGTCAGGATTTCCTGAACTTTTCATGTTTCCAATTTTGTATCCTATTTGATGTAATTAAAGATTAAAACTCAAATTGGTCCAGGAAAACATGGAAAAAAACCCAAATATATATGGCTGATGAATAGCGAGTAATTAAGACTTGTCCTTTCTATTTACTAGATAGTACTAATACAGCTTAATACTTGGAGATCTTGAGAGGTATGTGTGCACATACAGTAGGTGCAGGCATTGAGTATGAAAGACTAGGAGGTACCTCTCTTACTTTCAAGCTCTGTTACTATTCATTTAGCAGTTATTATAATGAAAAGGCTGCACCAGGTACAAAGGGTACTGTTGGGTTTGGCCCCTTGATCAGGTGTCTGAGTACACCAGGTCACTGGAGCATGAGTGTTCCGAATAAACACAACAGCAGCATGGTTGGGTTGACGGTTGGACTCCATGATCTTAGAGGTCTTTTCCAACTTTAATGATTCTATGATTCTATGATTCCATGGTGCTGGTGCATGAGAGCAAATGGCAGAGTGTAGCTGTATGGCACCAAAATGCTTTGAGGAATATCAAATTTGAAAATACCCTTTTCACAGCTTGTCTTTCAGTACTGGAAATGGTTTTCTCTCTTCTGATGAGCATTCAGACAGGCATGTTCTGCTCTTAGGAAGTCCTACCTTCTCCTCTCTGTATCGCCTGTCCTGCTCTTCCAAGCGCTGTACTTCAGCAAGCTCTGCATTACGCAGCTCTGCAAAGGCACGCTGATGTGCCCACAGCTGGGCCAGCTCTTCTTCCTCCATGACTTCCAGCAAAGCTTGCTCAACCGTTTTTCCAATCAACACTTCCAGGATTGGCTTGACTTCAACGTCAAAGTCAAACAACTGAGGATGGGAGTCAGTGAAACAGAGATAAATGTCCCTTGATCACAATCACTCTTAGCATCTTGGCAAGGAGAAAAGGATGATGAACAAAGCCCTTGTGCTGAAGGCAGGCCTGAGAAGTGCAGGTGGGGGGGCAGTGTCAGCTAAGGCAAGAAGCATGAACGCAGCTGGGGGCTAAATAATGAGTGGGCCAGAGTGAGACACCACACACCCTTCCACAGCCACTGTGGGGGCTGCCAGGGCACTCACCTGGACCCTATTTCTGCTCACCTCTATTGGCCTTCTCAGGCTGGACACTGTTTCTACAGGGGAGAGCATTTCTCAACGTCGTAGTTCTTAGCTGAAAGCAGCAGAACCAGTGCACGTGGAGAAGCACCTTCCTTAATTTTGCACTTAACCTCACAGCAGACATTTGAGGACCTTTTTTTTTTTTTTTTTGCATGTTCTGTGAGGATAAGTTCCTTTCTGTTTCTGCCTCAATTTTGCATCAGAAATGTGTTTTGTATGGGAGACATGTTTTGACAGCACTTGCGAACCTGACTTCGGTTCATACCTCTCCTTCTTCTATTTGCGTGGCCACATCTTTTCCCGTTTTGGCTGGTATGAAGAGTGGAGTGGGTGGTCTGTCCAAAAATGCATCTGTTTGACACTCTGTATCAACCTCTATTATCCGGTCACTAATCTCTTCCAAATACAGTTCTAGAAAGCACAATGAATGCTGTAAGTTGGATTCTTTTTATTTTAACTCTGAGTTATTTTTGATGACTCTACAGGGTGAATTATATCCAAAGAGTGCAATAAAATGTCTTTGATAATTAAAAAAAAAAGACATCTCAACTTAAAACATAGATCAGTTTGCTGCATAGGCCATCTGATGCCACGTTCTCTGTAATGTCTTGTGCACTTCCTAAAAGGGCATTTCATTTCGTAGGTTTCAAAAGTCAGTCTAGACCATTTCAGCCCTCCTTGCAGAATAAACAATTCTTGATAGAGTCACTGGGATAGGACAATTTCAAAAAGGGATAATGATTGCCTATCTACTAACGAGTAATATTGAAAACATACGTTTTTCTCCATTGTATGCAGCAAACCGCAACACTGGATCTGCTGGGTTTAAAGAATGATATTCTACTTCTGGCCCCACCAGAAGTGACTTTGAGGTAACCACACATCTATAACAACATGTGCTTGATTTGAATTATAACTGTCTGTCTCCTGCTGTAGAGATAAATAGCCTGGTTCAGATAAAAAGGTCTGTGGAGTACTTAAAATTATCTGCACTAGTCAGTGGAAAGGATATGAGACCAAGACTTCCACACTAGATAGCCTCCTTCTGCATCCAACAGAATTTGAATGGTGAAAAGCCGCTGTGTGCATTGGAGGTGATGTAGGAGGTTCAGCGGGGCTGGGGCAGAGGGAACGTTCAGAAGCCAAAGACCGCGTCTGATTAGCATGTAACACAGCTGTTTTCCCAGTTTGTAAATCAGTCCAGTCTGAAATGATTTTCAGAGGGCACAGCAATACATTACACTCACCTCATGATTACCCCACTGCCAAATTTTGTTTTTCCTACAAATAAAATTGTTTTCCCACAAATAGGGCCGTTTCCTATTCTAAATTAGGGTGTGTCCCCCAATTTTTAATAGTAGTTTTATTCTTACATATGACTGCACTCTTAAGCAAAATTTCTAAAACCCCTCAATTTTAAGCATATACCAGACTTTGATGATACAGGAAAAGGAAAGAACAAATGAAGAAGTCTTGACTAGTGTTCAAAAACGTACACTGAAAAACAGAGCCTCTGGGAAAATGTCACTAATTAGCCAAGTTTATTAAATACAACTAAAAATAAGGGGATATACTGGAAAGGATTACAGAACCTCTGATTCTAGAATTCTGTGATTCTAACCTTAACCCTATGTGATTCTACCAACTGCATTATCAATTTAGTAAGTGAATGTAAGTCAGCAAGTTTTTGTTTTCCTGATTAATTTTTTAAAAATTCAGCCTTTTACCTGTCTGCACATGAATATGCTCTCTGCCTTCCACAGGCTCAGGTGTTCTTGGTTGCATTTGCTCTTTTGCGCGCTTTCTAGCCAGTGCTCTTTTCCGTGCTTCCCTCTGCCTTTGAATCTCAACGTGATTGGGTTGGGTACTCTAAGCAGGGATGAAGAAGAAAAAAAACACAAACCAGAATACATTTTGTGCTTGGAAATAGTACTCATTTCTCTCTACAGGAAAATTAAAGTTGTTGTTTGATTTTAATGCTACAAATCTAGCATTTCGGATTTACTTTTCTGTGTTCTGACCCTAAATTTTCAGTTACCTTAAAGACTGTAGGGCATGAAACTAATAAGTTTTGCTAGCTGCCTACAGGCACATACTAATGGCATCTCACACTAAGAGCAATCAGTTGCTATTTGGAAATGGATATTTTATACAGAACTTTGCTTTGCGAGATGAAGTATATTGAAATGGCATGTTCTTGCTGACAAGTGAGAGTTTCTAGGTAAAGCTTTAAGAAGGTCAAATGGACTTAAATCCAATTATATTATCAACAGAATTATTTGCGAGATAAAAATTATAGGTTCTTTATTGCTGATGAAGCAAAAGAAACCCATACTTTTATATTCAGTACTGTTTGTGGATTGAAATGAGCATCACTTTCGAACTTGTTAAACAGAACATATATGAAATTCACTCTAAGAAACAGCTACTGAACAACGCAAAGTTATTTCCACAAAGTAGCTTTTAAAAATACAGACTGCTTGAAACTCAAAGTTTGATCGAAGTATCTATATAGAAATATTCTCTGAAAATAAAGTATCACTAAAACATTTACTACTGTATCAGGATAAATAAAATACTTTTGCCTTCCAGCTTTTGCATACAGCTGGACCATCTAGCTCTGCTTCTTTAGTAAGGTAAGCCAAAGTCTACCCCAAGACTTAATTTCCCTAAGGGCTGCTATTCTTACTGATAACACCTGTGGATGCATATGGTAACAGATGATGCAGTGATGACTTGTGCTTAGTATCATTACACTAAAGAAATGGAGGGAAAAAATAATCAAGCACTTAATGGGAAAAAAAGTAATCAGAACTACAGAAGTTCATGGGAAACTAAGTGCTTTAAAGAAAGGCTGAAAACAGTCGCATGCTAGTTTAACTGGAGAGCTTCTAACTGTGTGAAATATTTTAAGTAAAATTACAACCTCAGTAGTTAAAATGATTAACGAGGAAAAATTTTCCTGCCCTACCTGTTACTTTTCAACAAAGCTGTAGTATGATCTACATAAAAAACATACCACAGGTATGACTTGAAGGGCGTAAGTGTTGCCGCGCACCACTCTCCTGTCATACATGAGGTTGGCGTAACGAACGGGTTCCTTTTCTCTGCAACATCAAGCACAGATAGTTATGGTTACAGAGCTGCAACCCATATGCCAACGTCTCAACAAGCCAGAAGGACTTTGAAAGGCCGGAGGTGCAAGTCCCCCCGAAGAATTCCCCTCCCTCGGGCGGGGGGGAAGGGCGGCGAGGGAGCTGGGGTGAGGGTGAAGGAGCGAAGGGCAGGAGGGGCAGCGGTGCCCGTTCGGGGCGCGTAGGCC
>NW_009227602.1:62217-68468 GCF_000690835.1 Fulmarus glacialis | reverse complement strand
ACCCATGTGCAGGACCTTGCACTTGGCCAGGTTGAACTTCATAAGGTTCACACGGGCCTACCTCTCAAGCCTGTCAAGGTCCCTCTGGATGGCATCCCTTCCCTCCAGCGTGTCAACTGCACCACACAGCTTGGTGTCATCAGCAAACTTGCTGAAAGTGCACTCCATCCCACTGTCCCTGTTGCTGACAAAGATGTTAAACAGCATCGGTCCCAATACCAACCCCTGAGGAACACCACTCATCACTGGTCTCCACTTAGACTCCGAGCCGTAGACTGCAACAGTTTGAGTGCAGCCAATTCCTTATCCACCAAGTAGTCCATCCGTCAAATCCATGTCTCTGCAATCTAGAGTGGTCCATCTGTCAAATCCATGTCTCTCCAAATTAGAGACAAGGATGTTATGTGGGACAGTGTCAAATGCTTTGCACAAGTCAGCAACGTCAGCTCACTTCTACATTTTGGGTTTTAATCACAAAGCACCTGTGAAAGCACTTCTTACTTTTTTCCCAGGAGTGCTGAAATAGCATGTGGTAGATTGGGAAGTGTCATTTTTCCAAGCGTTTGGAGAAGTCGGATGGGCTGTGCAGTTAGTAAGTACTGGGCAGGCGGCAGTATTCCCTCAACAACATTATTCTATTTCCAGTTATTTGTACAGCATATACCTAAAGAGCCACAGTGTTAAAATGCAAATCTTGTTTGAAAATTTAATACTAAAAAAAGGACTTGGTTAAGAGTGTTGTTCAGTATGCATGGGCAAATATTGAGGATAAATATTTTCAAACTTTAACAAACATGTCCTAATGACAAAAATCTTTTTTTTTTCTCACAGAACCAAATGCAGAGCAGACAGTAACACGGAGACTCTTTAATACACCATCAGCCCAAGACATTTCAACTCTTGCCTTCCTTTAAAAAGTGGTAAGAGCTATGAAATTTATACAATTTCTAGATTCTCTGCTCAAACTCTCACAGGAGAAACTAGGAGAGATCTGCTCCTGCCTGAGAGTTTTCAGTAGGTGGGAAAAGCAGGAAAGAACTGCTAATAGAAGTGAGAAACATCCCAGGTACCTGAGTTCAGACACAGCAGTGAGCTACATCATTATTTTCCTCACTGTTTTAAAAATAAGTGTAGGATAGCAGGGAGATTTCAGCATGCCTTGAAATTCCAGGCAATTCGTTTAACAGCTACAGGAAAGATGTGAGAAAGCAAATGCAAGGGCTAGAAAGCTGGAGGCTGATGGTTGATTTGCACCTCATTGCAGCTCATTGCCCCTCTCAGCCTGAGAGCTGAGTGGCAGGCAGCAACAGCTGTACCTTGTAAAGCTGATTTTCCAGCAAAGGAGCCCTCTGCTAATTTGAGTACCAAAGTCCATTCAGCTCGTCCTCCTCAGAGGAACAGCTAAAATAGCTTTTGTCATCCTGTGTTTTCTCTACCAGAGAGGAATAGAGGGTATTTTTCCATATGGTATTGTAAGTATAAGGTCTTGGACTGCTTTTTTTAATGGGGAATTACAAGCAATATTTAAAAACACATTGTAGTTAAAAAGACTAATATTCTTTAATGGAGGGTTACTTGTATCTGCTTGAAGGCTCCTGTGCACTTAGAGAACATACTTAAATCTAACTGCAATGTTTTTAAGTTCTTTTTTTAAAAGACATTCTGTATCTCTAATATAGGAGACTGCTTTGACTTCCTGGCATTTATTTTTAAGGAGTAAATCTTTTAAATCAGCCATAATAAAAAAAGCAGTCTTTTCTCTGAAATTATTCTGAGATTCTTACTGTTGTTATTTTTTTTTTTAAGTATTTCTGTGGCTAAGGACATGTTCATTAAGGTAAATGTTACTACTTCCAGAAACAATGGTAGAAAATTAAACGTGGAGATCTTGACTCTGCATATATAAAACCAAGCTGCTGGCATGCAGGAAGCTTGTAATAAACCAATTTAAGTAAAACGTTGAGTATTTATGTTTAGTTCAATCTAGATTAATAAATATTTACGTGTGATTTTCCTCTTTGCTTCACGAGATTATACAAGCGGAAACTGTTGTGTTAAATGCCAGTGAAGCATGTTGCTGTTTTTGAGAAAAGAATATTTTTTCTACCTAAAAGAAAAGCAGGGAGCTAGCTTCTTAGGGAGTGGGAGGTTGCTTCATTTTGTTTCTTGATGCACAGTTTGAGTAAAAAGGCACAGTTCAGTGAAGTCTATATCCTTCTGGGGGCAAGTTGGTATTTGTACTATGCAGGGGAAAATCCCTTCAGGGTCAAGGAGTCTGGTGTTCTGCCCCTGCGGGCAACCATGTCAGTCCCTCTCGCACGCACACACCACCTTGTGAGCTCTAGTTATAAAGCTGTTGTTTAATTTTCTTCTCCCTCTACCCCTAACAGAAGTCTGGTCTGTAATAGTACTATTCTGATAGGCTGGCTACGAGTAAAATCCAGCCTTGGAGAATCTGAGGACTGTTGTTGCTGGTCATGTAGCTTATGCAGTTACACTGGACTCTTGACTGCTTCCCTGCTTCTTACTTCAAAGCAAGTGGGTTTTTTTGTTGTGTGTTTTGGTTTTTGTTCTTTAACATCGTATATAATCTTCTGGAGAGAAGCAATACAGTGTATTTTCAGAGCTGAGGAGTTGAAAGTGATAGAGTGGTAGAATGTAGGTATATAGCTGCAATATTGGGTGCAAAATATCACTTAAAATCTGATTCTTGGGAGCTTCGCTAGCTTTATCTGGTGCTTTTTTTTTTTTTTTTTTTTTAAATAATATATCTCTTATAATGATCTAAATGTCATAGCTAACTTCCAAAATTATTGCTTGTTTCCCTCTTGTTTCTTTCCAATGACAAAGATTCAGTCAAGCTGCTGATGGCTGTCACAGAGCGCTGTTCAAGTCTGATCGTGTTCATTGGCTTACACCAGCTAGTGGATTGCGTTTTTCAGTGCTGATGTTTCAGCAGATGCTCTTTTTTGGGGTGAGGAACTGAGAGTGAAGTCCACAGTGTCGCAGTGTCAGATGAAAGCTCCCAGCTACTCAGTTCAGAGCTGAAGGCTGCAAATTGCAAGGTGGAGACGGATATCTCACTTGAAACATGGCTTTATGCCTGCAAAATGCACCTTCCATGCCCTGGTCACACACACATGCTTATCTTATTGGAAATATCTTTTAAAATATTGTCTGGGAGAATAGATAATAAAAATACAAATAGAACTGAAGTGCCTCTGTAGGGTATGTTTCTTGGGTGATTTCCTGTGTGGTAGCATAACAGCTGTAGTTGTGGCTAATTAGTATAAGAAACAACTGGGCTTTGTTTTTTTGTTGTTGTAGGCTCACTGAAATGCTGAAACTCTTGTTGCACTCACTTTTCCCACAAGCCAGTACCCACAAAGAGCAAACTCAGAACGACAGCCTAATATTCTCCTGAAAGTAAACTTCATTTAAATCTTGGCTTCTGAAACCTGTTATGAGATGGTATCAAGAAAACTGCAGGCTCAGAATACTTCAACTGACTTGTGTAGCTGTGGCTGCAGGGTTTGACTGGGAGGCCACTGAAAGAGGTCAGAAACTGATAATGTCTATAGCTGCAGGAGATACCTTCAGTAAATAGCTGGACAGTTGTTGCTGTTAGACCTGAGCAAAAAGCCATGGAACCAGGGAAGGAAGTACGTGCTACAAATGCGATCAGAAGTAATAGTTACAAAAGTTGTGTGAGGTTTTTGTTTCTTTTTAATCAACCCTTCTTATATAAAAAAGAAATACCCTATTTGGGATAAATTGGTCTAGGTAATATTGCTTAGTCCTTCCTCTAATCTAAAAAGATAGTCAACATCTAGGTTGCAGGGAGTTCTTCAGTTCTTATTTTT
Organism: Fulmarus glacialis; assembly: GCF_000690835.1. Lineage (NCBI taxonomy): Eukaryota > Metazoa > Chordata > Aves > Procellariiformes > Procellariidae > Fulmarus > Fulmarus glacialis. Next base: position 64,605 of record NW_009227602.1, on the reverse strand, counting down.
GTTCCCCTGCTGTCCCGAACAGGCTTATTCTTAAATACAATATCCAGTGAGATTTCAGAAAGTATTTATTTCTTTCTTCCCCACCTTTTCCAAATCCACATCACTTTTAGTTCTCTGGAGAACTAAACATCATGACTAAAGGTTTCTGTCACAGCTGGTATGTGGACCAAGGATTTTCAAATCGCGTGATACCAAAGCTCCAAGTTGTCTGCTGAACAGAAAAATTAGTGCAAATAATATGTGTAAGTTGATCATCCTGACTCTCATATCTTGTCCTTATTCTTTCCAGATACTTTGCAAGACAGGGGAATTAATAATGTCTTCAGAACACGGAGCTAACAAACGGCATCATAACCCAGTGGAGAGTATATGCAGAAAGATCAAATCTATCCAAATGATGGACCAAGTCTGTAACCCTGCTTTGCAGATACCAAAATTTCAGTCCCGGAACTTTGACAGTCCACAGTGCAATATCAAAAAAAATCTAGAAGAAATACTAAAGAAAAGAACTTTTAGAAGTCATGATAGTACTGGTCCACACTTAATCAGTCCCAGTAGTGAAAGTGTTTTCTCTGCAGACTTGCAGTTGCTGTCACCTTGTCTAAGGCATATCTCTGACTCCTGTTCTGCAAATGCTACCTATTCAATCATTAAAAGCAAAGAGAAATCCAGCAACTCATGGATGCCAGTATGCCCCATGGAGAACTGTTCTCCATCCTACTTCAGATCCAGAGAGGCTAACACCCAGAACAAACTGTGTGCTTTATCAAATATTGAATCTAAAGATGTACCTCGTGAACAGAAGTATCTTACGTCAAGTCCAAATTTATATTTCTTCACATCTGATAAAAAGTCAGAAAGCGCTGTGATCCAGCCATCTCCTGTGCCAAAGAGATTATCTTTGAGTGAAAGAGGTAAAAATCCTGGAAAAAACACCTCCCAATCCAAAATCCTAGACATCTGAACATTCAGCCTACATAAATGACATTTATTTACTACTTAAACTAGTAACAATACGTTACAAATCTAATAAGACTGCAAAAAGAGCTGAGTAAAATCTTAAATTTTCTCTAAAAATATTAATGTGAGTGTAAAAAGTAAGGAAGTAATGAGTCAAGTAAAAAACTTTTTCAAATTTGCCAATTCCTTTTTGTGGATAAGGGATTTGGCTATTAATTTAGTCTGCCTTTAATATAAAAAGATATGAGTTTGGGGGTGTTTTTTTTGTTTGGGGTTTTTGTGGTTTGGGTTTTTTTGGTGGGGGGTGGTGGTGTTAGGATTGTTTTCTTAATAACTTAATCTGACCATGATGATCTCTCTACAATATATCTGGAGGGGGAGGGAAGAAATAGCTGGCCTCTTAAAATGTTCTGGTTTATGTTTACTTCATGCAAAATAATAGCCAGAGTTGCCAAATGTGCATGTGTAAAAGTAGATGCATAAACCAGTTCCCAACTTAGAGGCTCCAGCTATGAACAGTTCCTGGTGTTATTTGGCAGTAAAAGCTCTGTTTTTACTTGTTGGAGGGAGGGGAGGTTTGGTTTTTTTAATCACCTTAAAAAAAAAAAAAAGTGTCATTCAAGCTGTGGTATGCTATGTGTGCTCATGCTATTACAAACATCATACTGTAGTTAGAAGCTGCAGTGCGTGAAAGTTACTATGAGCAAATAAAGATGGACAATAACAAACTTATTCTTCATAGGATGTAGGCAGTCACTGGGGTACAAAGCTGACAACATGTACGATGTGAGCTTGATCTGTGAAGAAGACTTACTGACCACTATCTTCTGTGCATGCGACATAGAGCATACAGGTTTGCCAGTGGCTTTTTGTTGCTCTGTTTTATTCTCTTCTCAGCACATTTTCAAGGCTGAGATCATGTTACAGTTCCTGAGACATGGCAATCTGTGATTGAGCCAATCTTGGACTGACTGCCTACCTTAGCTAGGTGGCTGTACGTGTGGCAGATGCAGAATAAATGTCTGTGCCTCTTTTGCATGGTGCCTGCCTCTTCCCTTCCCCGCTCCCAGCTGATCTTTGCTGTATTTTAGTGCAGAGGAAGTAGAGGAGCAACGTGCTTCTAGCAATCAACCTTATTGGAAATGACTGTTTATTTCTTTTAGGCTTTTTCTTGTTAGAAAAGAGAACTTTTGGAAACTTCAGAGCGAGGGATAATTCTTCTGAGTTCCACCTCAAACATGACTGAAAGTGGTAGAAAAAGGAGTGTAGCAGAGTAAGATGGTGTCAGTCACAGGGTTTGCCCAATTTGATGAGAGGCCTGAAAGCAGTAGCATAGCAAGTGAGGCAAGTTTGTTTTTCTTAAACTGAAGTCAACAAAACTAGTAAACTGGACTTTCATAATTCTGAATTAAAAAAAAAACAACAAAA
>NW_009227602.1:61833-62190 GCF_000690835.1 Fulmarus glacialis | reverse complement strand
AGCAGGAATCAGTTGCTTGTCTCAGCTCTCGAGGGCAATTGAATATGCACTAGTGCAGATCAGTAGCACGCCCTTTTACAGCTTTTTACAATGGCCTACTGGACTTCAGAGACTGGTGTGTGGAAACCTGTATCTATTTTAGGAAAAGTAGCAGTTTCCAAGATAGTTGATTATTAGCAGGAATCAGTTGCTTGTCTCAGCTCTCGAGGGCAATTGAATATGCACTAGTGCAGATCAGTAGCACGCCCTTTTACAGCTTTTTACAATGGCCTACTGGACTTCAGAGACTGGTGTGTGGAAACCTGTATCTATTTTAGGAAAAGTAGCAGTTTCCAAGATAGTTGATTATTTGAGACA
>NW_009227602.1:0-61812 GCF_000690835.1 Fulmarus glacialis | reverse complement strand
GGAAGACAGTGGTCTTGAAGAGCTGTGCAACATGCTTGACCCAGATCAGAAAGACATCTCCATGGACCTGGAAACGTATCATGCCATCATGAAAGAGTGGATTGAAGACTGTAAGAGAAAATGGTAATAGCTTTTTATCAATCTATCTTGTAAAAACTTCTCTGAAAACAGGAGAGTAGAAAGTTCTCCTGCGGCTTGCGCCTTCCGTACTCTGAACAAAGATGGTATCAGGACACGGTAACCACAGTGTGGGTTTTGGCTGAAAGCTTTTAAATGTTACAAAGTTGGTAAGCAATCCAGTGTCATACTGATTTTGTGACTCTTGATGCTTCCTTGTTTCAGGGACGATGGTGTCACTGAGGAACCAACAGCAAGCATGGAAGACCTGGAATTTAAAGTGCATAAAAACACCTCTGAAGGTGCAGACTATTTTATTCTGTTTTTATGCAGGAAAACCCCACTTCTACTCTATAACCAAAAATCCCACCTCTTTCAGCAAAAAAGACACATGTCCGGATGAACATTACATCAGGAAGCTTGGAGGCCTTTGGGGGTGATGTGTCTAAAGGGGACATGTAAGTCCATTTAAGCAATTCTTTCTCGGAATTTAGTACTCCTAGCTTGGAATTACTTGAAAGCAATTCCTAGAACCACTGTTTCAGAAAACTATCTTGGCAGAGTTTCTAATCTGCACTAGCTCTTGATGCTACCATGTTCTTCCTCACAGCTTCTGCTCAGACTTAAAAACACACTAGTAACTTTTCCTACTGATATCTTGGTCCTTCTCTGTCCTTTGCCTTTTTAATTCCCTGTGGTCAGAGTTTTGCCGTATGTTTCTTTTCCTTCTTAAACTTCCTTCCCTCCCCCAAGTCTTAGGTGTATGACAATAGAAGACATTATCTCCTGAAAATCTGGTCCTTGGTTTTGTTTGGTTTTTTATTTTTCATAGTCATGACTTTGACTTGGATTCTGTTAATAGCAAAGCATTTAACAAACAGCAGAAGTTTCAAAGATAACTTTTGTGTTTTATGCATAGTCAGAAATCTTAAGATCTGCTTTCTGATGTTTCCCTATCGTTTTTCAGCATCTCAAAAGGGTGATCCTTGTTCAAGTTTCAGTTGAAAGCATAAGTGGGGGATGGTTTAAGGGAAAAGAAAGGATCCAGAAATTGTGGAGTTACTACAAAAGTATTAGCGGTGGCCTAAGAGGTGATTAACAAAGGCTTAAGATACTGTCATGCAGATATCCAGATGTGGCAGTTGTCTGGTGGCATATTTTAATTGCAGGGAGCATAAAAAAAAAAGTGCTTAAAACCAAAACAGTTCCTGGTGTCCATAGAAATAGAGAACTGATCTGAAGGTGATCTGATATCTCTGTGCAGAGCAAATAACTACACTGCAGAATTACAAGTCCTCTGTGGGCTCTCCTCTCTGATCAGTGCAGCACAGCATCAGGATTTTCAAAAAGTCTAAATTAGATCCCATCACCTTTCTCAATCTTTCCTGGTTTTGTTACTGGAATAGGGAGACTTCTGACTTGATAACCTGTGTTGCGGACCTGCAGTACAACAACCAGAAGCTTCAGGAAGAGAACAACAAGCTGAAGCTCACACTGGAAGCTGTGGATGAGACCAACAATAAGCTGTTGGCAGATAACGAGGATCTCCAGCAACAAATAAAAAGGTGGGAGACCCTGATGGCACCAGATCTACAGTGTAATGGCCATGGGCAGACCTATCTTTTTACAAGTGGTCCAGCCTTGCTTTATGCTTTTAGCCTTTTAGTGCTTCATGACAGCAACTTTCTTGACTCCATGTAGTATCTGTAAGGTTTAACCCTCTTGCCTGATTGTTCTGCTCTGCACCTCCTGGTTCATTCATCTTATAGCCTGGCTCTTGCAGCATGAGGTGCTGCAGGTGCAGACAGGCAAAATCTTAGGGTAAAGCAAAATCAAACAAACGAAACAAATTACAAAAAAAAAAAGGCTTCATATTACCAAGAGAACAGTCAAGCGCTGGAAGGCTTCCGATCCTAGACCACACACTTGCTGCCAAGCAGAGGGGAAATGAGCACATAAGAGCTATTTTGCTAGTCCCTTGAGGAACTAAACTGAGTTGTCTCACTAGCTTAATATTGCTGCAGCCTGGGGACCCATCCATACCACGAGTATGAGCCTATTTTTACAGTCATAATGCTCAGCTGACCCAATTAATTCAAATGTGATACAGTTATGTCAACTGCCAAACCATTCCCAGTATCTTCTGGGGAGATTAAGGCAAGAGTCCTGCAGCGTAGCTGGCATGGTCCTCATGTTGGACCATGTGCTCTGGGGTGCTCTGCAGCCTAGAGCTAGCCAGGAAAAGGGCCTTGCCCCGTTGGTTAAATATACATTGTTTGGGGTATCGGATCAGAATAAGGAAATGATGGAGCGCTTATTCTTGAAAACTGAACTGAAATGGTTTCCATAACTGCTAACAACGAAGTGTTGTGAAGATGAGTTTATGTGCTCAGGTAACCTGATATATTTGACTGTAACAAGCTAGATTGTTAGGTGGATGCAAACAAAAGCAAAAAATCTCAGATGCTCTGTTTGCCTGGGGTTTTAACTCTTACTGTGAGAGCAGAAGGGGGTGATAAATAGCAGGTAAGTCCGTGAGCCTTTACTTACTGGACAAAAATGGTGGGCTTAAACTTGATTGCTCTTCTGTTAAGTATCTGTGCCAAAGAGTAAGTCCCTAGTGGCTTCTAAAAATACTGTTCTTGGTATTTCAAGCCCATCTAATGACCAACAGTAACTCGCTAAAGTTTCTCTGGATTTACTTTCCCCCATGCAGCATCCAGCATTCTGTGCTGAAAGCCAAGTCACTGGAAGAAGAACTAGAAGAAGCAAAAAACAACCTGAACCTGTCAGAAGAGAAGAGACAGCAGATTCTTTGCCAGAATAAACAGCTAGTAGGTGCTCTTATTTCTTAGCTTACATTGTACAGCATCTCATACCTTGCTGTAGCAATGGTATGACTGCTCAGGCTGTAAAAAATCAGCAGTATGACCTCCTCTGTACCGGTATGTATTGAGGCTCTTTGGGGATATTTGAAATGTGATTTATTAGTGTTATGAAAACACTGTGAAGTTCCTTTAAACTATTGTCAGTTACAATGAAGAAAACAATTAAAAGGGGCAGTCTCACATATAATTATGCTTAAAGACAACAGCTCTTATGCTGCCATCATTGAGCCTTGTCTGCTTTGAAGTTGGTGATGTTCTGCCAGAAATTCACGTGGCTTTTCTAGAAACCAGCAGCGACAGCAGACTCTGTTCAGATGTCCACACGAAAGAGTCATTTTCCAAAACACCCCTAGGTTATTGTCAATGTCCATATGGGCTGGTAAGTATGACAAGGGCCTATCAGAAATCTGTCCATTCTGGACTGACAGCTGGAAGCCAGACAGCACACCTTGGCATGTCTCAAAGGGCACGAGCTGCCTACGTGAGAGCATCTGAATTGCATCCCAGGTATCTGAGTAGCAGAGCCTGTGTGACTGCAAGAGGTGTAAAGCAGCCTGGTAACACGGCTGATGTGGCTGCAGCGTTAGCAGGTGTTGCCAGACATCAGAGCGTAGGCTCTCCAGAGAACATATGTTTGCGTCGCTGTCATGCGTGTTGTTCACACTACAGTGGCATCTCTGCGTCTTTCTGTGTGGGCGTAGCTGTAAATTGGTGTTCCATAGCTCTGTGCACTGCTGATGGTGGGTATTTAGAAATCAAAAAAAGTCTTCTATGCTGAGCAAGGACACAAGATTTTTTCATGCTATCCTGCTGCAGTGTGTGTATGTGTTTGTTTTGTTTTAATTTCAGATTACATGCGTAATTCACCGTGTGAAAAGGAGATGGGGTGGGAGAGAGAAATATTATTAGAAGTTTGTAGTTGTGCTTATAAATCCCTTAGTTACTGTTCCCTGTGCAGTGGGATACTACTACCTTTCTTCATGTCTGATATGAAAAAGTGTAGTGTGGCACATAGGCTTTCCAGATTTGTCTTAACTCAAGCATGAGCACAACTAGACTTGCTCACTCTGGCCTTGAATACCTCCTTCCTATCATCTAGTGGTCTGACTTTTACTCTGATTTGAAATGCCTGTGTCAAACCCTTCAGTGAGGGTCATGAGCTGGACCAGCCTCAGCAGTCCCCTTTTTGCTGTGCTCTCTGAAGCCAAGGATGTGTTTGTGGTCTGTTGCTTTTTGGCTTAGTTTGGCTTTGAATGTTGAACTTGACATGCTAAAAACAACTAATTTGTGTTTGTCTCTCTCTCTCTTTCTCTATCTTCTTTTTTTTTTTTTTTTAATAAACCTGATCAGGAAAAAGAAAATCAGTCTCTCATCGTCAAAATTACTTCTCTCCAGGAAGAGGTAAAATAGATCATTACTTTGCAAGTACATGTTCTTGTCTAGCTAAAAGCTCACCATTAGAAATGAAATGTTTGTCAGACTTTGAAGCCTGACATGCTAATTAGGTTATCAAAGAAGATATATTTTACAAGAATTACTTATCTTAAAACTTTATATCTTGAAGTTGCACTGTGCTTCAGACTTTCCATTTGCTGGATAAGTAAAGATACGAGGTTGGGAAAGCATGGGGGGCAGGGACAAACAGCTTTTTTTCCCTGTTTTTCAAAGCTTTATAGCCAAATTCCAAATATTTCTAGTTAACACAGCTGTAAATATACTAACTCTATATTGAAACAGTCTCCATCTAACACTTTTTCATATTCAGTTCTGTTTCCCTCCTTTAAGATCCAAAGGAGGAGCCCTGTATAAAGCTGTAACTCCAAAAACTTGCAGTGGCTGGGGGCTCCAGTCACAGATGGGTCTATTGACACTGGCCAAGGACCTACAGGAGGCTTGTAGGGAATATACTGCTCATGGAGCTATATCTCTAGGCGCTCTTTTTTTTTTTTTTTTTTTTTTTTTTAAAACCCCACCCCCCAGCAGAGAGCTATTCATTCCTACTTTCTTTTATTTATTTCATTAAAGTAAGTATTTTATAAACCAGTTTTTATCAGGTGATAAAATGTTTTAATACTTGCTTACAGCCTGTGTTTTAAACTATTTAGGATGAAATAGAGAAACAGGTTAAATCACACATAGCAATGAAAAGAAGCACCTCACAGATTCGGGAATCTATTATAACAGCATGGTAGTCATTGTTCTTCGCATGTTTACCATGCTCAAGATTAGTCTTTCCAAAAAGCTCGTAAGTCCAAATAGCTATTAAACTGCATCTTTCAAAAAACAATTCTCATGCTGCAGGCCTGAAAGTTTTCCTTTAGCTTTCTAGTTTGGTAGTGCTTATAAATCACATTTTGAGGTTTTATCTTTTAACAGCGTTCTGGAGAAATAGGGGGAAAAGGAGCAGAAACAGTTTCAGTGGGGCAAGCACATACAATGTATGTGCATAAATGCTGGTAGTGTTTTAGAGTAGGCAGTAGCTTGGGGGTGGAGATGTCATTTTGCCTAGTTTCTTCAAGGAGAAGCTGTCAATCCATCCAGCTGTGCCTAAACACTCTGTTTCTTGTTCAGAATATTAGGAATAGCATGGACACCGATGGACTTCAAAAGAAGATTCTGGAGCTGTCTAAAAATGCAGCAGAGCTTCAAGTAAGCATTTCAACTCTAGGAGGAACAAAAAGACAGCCTGTAGTTTACTCGGGTCTAGTGAGGGGAATTTCTGCCTCTGAAAAGTAGACAGCCCTGAACCTGTCTGTAGTAAAGAACTGCATTGGACATAGCTTGGACAGCGTGACAGCTTTGACTAAGCAAGCTGCTGTCTGGAGGCTAAAAACTAGGCTAATACAAACAAGCCACAGTTTCCTTATTTCCTCTAAGTTTAAACGTTTAGGAAACCTTTTCCCCACTGTTTGAGGAAATACATTAGAAAGTCTGTAGACTGGTGTAGCTGAAACTATTAGCCTGGACAAGCAAGAGGGGAAAAAAAGGTGACTGTGAAAGGTGAGAATGCTTTCACTTTTAACTGGGTGCAAGATTTGAACTTTGAAACACACCATGCAAGGTATTCAAAGAAGAATTTGATTTTTCTAAGCAAGGAATCTTGATACCTTTTTTTCCCCTTCCAGGTACGAGATAGGAACAGACTCGTATTATAGTGCATACTGATGACTGGAATTATTTTTGATCTTTCCATTCTTTAGATCCAAGCACATATCTATGAGACCACTGTGGTGAATAAAGAGGCAAGCTTGATTCAGGTTAGTTGCTTTTACTTCATTACTGTCTTGGCTGAAAATACTGACTATGGGATGATTTGTAAAAAGGCAAGGCAATAATCTGCATTGTGGCACTTTTTTTTTTTCTACTGTTCTCACACTACAGAACCTGATTCTATAAATGGCTTCAAAGTAGGCGAGATCTGCTTTAGGACCTGGTTATGAGTCAGCATAACTAAAGGTTTCAGGATTTAGCTTTTATTTAAAAAAACAACAAAAAAATCGCAACCTATTAAAATAAAAAAAACTTGCAAACTTCAGAAAAATGTACAGAAACTTCTAAAGGCTACTTCCTTCAACAGTTGGTAGAAGAATGTACCTGCAGAAGATCCTTCCTTTCATGTCGCTTACTTAAATTGCTTAAATTTTGTGTCAAACTAGAAATGGTGATTCAGAGCCCAATGGAAAAGCAAATTTGTCCTTTCTCATTACTGAGGTGTAATTATCTAGGCTTTGCTGAAGAGTGAGCATTTCTGACACTGTTTTTAAACTTGTATTTTGTATTGGAAAACAAAGGCGTAAGACTACATAAGGGTGGTGGCATTCTCTGGATTCATGAATTATGCAAATAGCCTTCTAGGTTAATGGAGTTTCTATTCAGCAGAACATGTTTTAAATCAGCTGATGAATTATTTGACTATTAGGCTGTCTACAAAAATGAGTGCAGCTGATGTCAAACAGTGACAAAAGAGAATCTAGCTTCAATGTGATCCAACTAATCATTTTGTAGCTAAGTGTTTTTTAATAGGGTGGTTTTTTTTTTGCCAGAAGCAGCTTAAGGGTACAAATGAATTAACTTTTTTTTTTTAAATAGCTTTCACTTTCTCCTCCTTGACTGATTCAAAGCTTTTGTGGCCTCTGTAGTATCCTTTTATTTTAAAAAGGCTTTTTTTGTCTATTGACTAAATGGGAATTTTGAAAGCAGACTGCTAGATTGCATGTTCTTGTAGATAAAGGTGGTTGGTTTGTATAATCTTGAAGAAACTGGTGTGTAAAACTGACTTCGCTTGTTGGAATTAGGATCTGTAGGATAAGGGTTTACCTGTAAGCTAAAAAAACCCTCTCATAGCTCTTTATTGAAAGGTAGATTGGATAGGATTGATGGTCACTGAAAATTATTATGGCAACCTTTCTTATCCAGGCCTGCAGAAGGTATGTGAAGATAGAAAACACTTCCCCCGCCCCCCTTTAACCTTCAGCACCATACATCAGTTGTCTCTGCCAAGGCTGGAAACCTGGTTCTATAACCTCACTTTTCCTGCTTAGCTTTCTGTGCATTTCATCTCTTTCAAAAACCTCAACTCTTTTTAAAGAGGAAGAATAGGAAGAAGTCGTAAAAGGGGTGAGAGGACCAGAACTCCTATTTGAAGTTTCTGTTTTCTCTAAGAAATGCTCTGCTTGTCTGTGCAGTGTCTTCTATTGTAATGGCATAACATGACTGAAGCCCGTTGCTAGTTTGTGATGCTAAGAAAGCTACTACTTCTACTAACTCCTCAGTCTTACCATGAGGGTTGATACGTTCTCTATCAGCCCTTCCATTAGGCGGTGTTTAATCTGCAGAGCCCTACACTCTATGCCTTTAATCATGAAAACTAATGACAGTAAACTTGGAACATTGCAACTTGTTTTAAGGGTCAGTTGGGATTAAAACTTGTGCCAGGCATAATATAGTCCAGGTTTTCAGCTAAAACTAGAGTGCTTCTGTCTAGTTTAGTCTGCTACTGCTGGTACAGAAACCAGGTAAATAATGAATTAAAACACAGCACCTGGAAAGAGTTTTTCTGTCTCCTTAATTTCAGGAGTTGCATAGAAAAGGTCTTCCAAGTGCTTTCCATTAGCCGTATGCAAGGTAGTTGACTGTATTCTTTTAAATTTGCAACTATTTTTATGTTAGGTAATTAGGTTGCTGCTCAAACCTAAATCATACAGCTTACCTTTGTGATGTAGGATTGAGTATAGTGTTGTTTTGGTTACAAAGCATCATAGCTGTAAGTATTACAAATGTACTTCAATGTGCTAGTTGTCAGGTTGTGTGCTTTAAAGGTTGTTTTCTCCACAATCTCTGCAGAAGGAGCAGGACATCAAAGAACTGAAGTTAACCATTGTGGAGTGTTCCTCAATAATAGAGGTATGAGACCGAGTTTAGTTTTTGACTATGTGAGGGGAAATCATGCATATCCTATGCTTATTCTGCATGACAAAGTAACATTCTAACCAGGTCTGATGTTATGTTTTTAGACTTTGCGGGCAGAAAAAAATAAGCTACTGGAGAACATGCAACACATGCAGCAAGAGCTTATCTCGTGAGTATTGTGAACAAATCCCAGGAAATGCAGTTCATCAAAAGTCAAAAAGGGCTGATACGTATTTTTTTTTTCTGCTTCTTTTAGAAATGGGTTGAGTTTCCCATTGTTGTGTAAATTTAACAGTAATATTCCTGAAGGGATGAATTCACTGCACTGTGAACTGGAACTTGCTCAGTCCTCTGAGGTATGAATCAAATCTTTACTGAATCTCATCCCAGTTGTCTTGCATCACTAAAGGAAGAGCAAAGCTCATTCCCTGCAGATCATTAGATAACGCTGGAATTCGAAGCCATTAATCCTAGCACGCAAGCATAGAATGTGAATATTACAGTATTGTCCCAAGTACACTGGAGAAAGTCCAAAGAAAAGCAAGCAAAACACTCAGATCTAAAAAAAAGAGACCTATGAAGTAAATCTGGAAAAGCTAGGGTCATGCATTTAGCTGGCAGAAGAACAGACTGATAGGAGAAGATATGAGTTTTAAATATATAAAGGCTATTATGCTGAAGAAAGTTAACAGTCTGTTTCTTCTTGTATTGCCTACACCAGACACGAACAATGGTTTTCAATTGCAGGAGGGGAGACTTCTTTTTCCTCAAAGTCTAATGTAGTGAAAAAGAAAATTAAGCATTAGAGTAAGCATCTTGACAAGGTTGTAGAGTCTTCATCTAATTTATTCTTTAGAAACTCTGATAAGCACCTCTCTGTAGGTACCATTCCCTTGCCCCTCAGCAGGTACAATGGTGACTGATCTTTAGAAGTCCTGTCCAGCTTTTTTCTTCTGAGGTCTTAGGATAGTGACTCAGAGGAGGACAGGAGAGGCATCCTTTTGATGAGTCTGGCACAGGCTGACAAAATCTTAGTACTGCAGTTGAGCCTGTTGGTTTCGAGTTGTCCTCTGCAGAATACCCAGCGGGTGGTTTGGTGACCTTTGGGAACTATGCTTTTGATCAGACGCACTTCACATAACACTGGAAGTTTGGTCTCTTATTTACTGTTCTGATAGCTTTCCAGCACTCCAGTGAAGAACTACGGGAAAAAAACAATTTGCATGTACACTATGGTTTTGGTTCAGATTTTTATCTGAGCTATTCTGTGCCCGCTTCCCTAAAGATGTTCCATGGAGTCCCATCCTTCCTTACAGTGTTGTCTTCCCTTCAGATGCAAGCTGTGCAGCAGAGCTGATAACAAATATATGCTATTGCAGTGATTTTTCTTGTAAGACTTCACCGTGCTGTTATTTGCTTTTACATGTGCTGCATTTGCAAAGAGTTAGCATTTGCAACAGAAAAAAGTCTACTAGTGGACTAAAACTACAGGCCCAGAAATGAGAGGTATGCTTGGCTAGGCAGCTCTGTTTCAAAAGTAACGTATTGTCCCTTATTGCAGCTCCCCACAGCCACAGTGAGTCACTGTGTTTACCTCTCAAATGCTATAAAGAGACACAATTCCACCAAATCACCTGTAAAGCAAGAAAGGGCTCTGCTAATTCATTATTTCGTAAAGCCTCTTCTGAATAAAGATAACTAATTATTGACTTCCTCTTGCCTATTCCTGACACGAAAATTTGCATTGGATCACTCAACAGCTTGGCTGGACTGCTTTTTTTAAATCCCCATGACATGGTGGTTTTGAAAAGCTTTTACAAGCTTCAAGTTTCCGTAGCTCTGACCTTCTGGTAAATACAATGCAGGGATAGTTCAGAAAAGTCTAAATGTCACTGATGCTGGTTTGTAATAAGGAGATGTCAAAATAAGCTAGCTGGCTCTTCCATCTCTTCAAAGATTACCAAGACTGAATGGACGTCCCTGGATGAAACACTGGACCGTGAAGTGCTGTTTTTACTTCAGGGACCTGAATATGCGGGAGAAAAATTTAAGACTACCATGCAAAACCTGGTCAGTGGTAGAGCTTATGTAAATAAGGATGTGGTCTTCTATCAGCCTTTTAATTAGGATTTCTCCAAGCATTGATAATCAGATCATGTTCACTCCTTTTGAAAAAATAAGAATAGCTTCTTTGGGGGTGGAGATGGTGGTATACTTACTCTAGCAATATTACTTGGCACCTACTCTAATGCTGTAACTTATAACCTGGGTAATTCTGGGCAGCATTGTATCAGGCTAGTACTAGAAATGCCAGGTTTGGGTTTTTTTTGTTTTTGTTTTTTTTTTAAAATTCCCCCCCCCCCACTCCAGCAAGAGGAAGCCTCTGAAGCAGAGGAGCTTGTCATGACTTCTTTACAATGGGTAAAAGATCCTGATGTGAACATGCAACAGGCTTGGGAGAGAAAACTTGTGGTAAGTAACTGCTTCTCTGCCGCTATTTTATGAAATAGTGGGGCTGTGCAAAAACTTAAGGTGGGTATCTTACTGCTGCATGCTATGTGTATTAATTACTTGAGCTCATAGCAGCCCATTTTGGGGCCAGAGATGGCTGTATGGAGAGAAACATCTTTTGTAACTTTTTTTTTTTGAGGAGGGAGGGATGATTGCTTTTCGCTTAAATGCTATGATTTTCCTGACTTGTCTTGTGCAAGATCTCACTTTGTTAAAACTATGCTTGAAGGAAAGGGTAGATGAAGTAAGTCGATTTGAAGAGCAAAATGAGGTCAGACGACAACACTGTATTGTGTTGAGCTATGAAGCTTTTCTGCCCGCTGCATGTCTGTCTGTCCGAGCACCCATTTTCCCGTGTGCTCTGAATCTGACTACGGTAGTGGACAGTTTTCACCATCAAAAGGAGGAAGGAGGTGGCTTTATAACCAGATTCCCAAATCAAAACCTTCACAGGGTTTGCTTTCTTTTGAAAGGCAAAGTGTTCTGCTTTTGCTGGATACACTCCACAGGAAAAGTTTCTACAAAATCGTATTTTACAACTTAATCTTGCATAATGTATTTTTACTATTCTTCGTACCTCAAGTGAGGCTTGAAAGTAAAGACTTTTGCTCAAGGTAACTGGCAAAAATAACTTCCCCATGTGGTAGCAGCAGTCTGTGGACACAGCTCAACTCTCTTGCTCTTGTTCCCTCCTCCCCTCCCATGTAACAGCACGGTTTCTGCAATTTTCATCTTACTGGATGTAGCTTTTTCTCTAACCTGCTCCTTGTTACTAATCTGTTGTTAGGAACACTCCTACAGAAAACTCCACCGAACTGAATACTACTGCTGTCTTTTGGCTCCTTAATAGATGCAAAAACCTCAATTCATCCCACTTGGGTAATAGCAGGTGGCACCACAGTACGTGCTGCTTTAAGCTGTTAGCTTTTAAGTAGAAAGCTACCCTTCTTTTCCTCTAGTGCTGCAAAGTGTTGTAGCTGGCCCTCTTCATCTTTCCTGGGCAGGCGGGAGCAATCATTGGAGCCATCCAGTCCTGCAGCCAGCTTTTTTAGCTTTTTCTTTTTTTGTAAATCCTGAAAGCTTCCTCTTGGAGAAGGTGTAAGCGTCTTAAGTCTCTTCACCCTGGTGTGACTTTGGGTAGGCTCTAGGAAACTGCTGGCTCGTGCATTGCTGTAACTTTTTGGTCTTGACTAAAAACTTTCTCCTTCAAAGCCTGTCACAGCTGAAAAAGGATTGTTAACTTACCATTCATGTTGGGATCGTATTCCTGTTAAACATGTGAAGCTAAACACTTTTGGTGTGGGTGTTGGAGTTGATTGTGGCAAATTAATCCTATTTTGGCTCCTAGAGCGCGATGTGTTTGGAAACTAAGCTAACAGAGGATCAAGGAAGAACAAGATTCTTTAAAAATAAAAGGTCCCGTCCTTTTGGGACCCATGGGGATGGGAAGTGACTTCATGTTAAACGTATTGTCTTCACCTAGCTAGAACAAGTCAGATATGTGGGAAATATGGTATATGGAGCAGAACAACAGTAAATCCAAAAAAAGAAAGATTCAGAGTAGCTTCTTCTACCCTTAGAGAAAGCTTTTGCAGAAAAATGAATTAAATCTTGGACCATGCACTATCACTTGAAGCCTAAACACTTCTCCACTGTTTCCTGTGAAATATATTATGGACGTGTTTTGCTGGCTTTAGTATTTTTAAATATGTTTTAAAGTATATTATAATACATAAAGTGAATTTGAAGTGTGCTTGTGTTTTTTGTGTGTATATACATATATTTAAGCATATATAGATGGTGACAGTAAAAACTTTTTCACCCTTCTCCTGCTGGAAGATAAGACTGTAGCACATGTGCCCTGATAAGCCTATACCACTTAGTGTCAAACCCATGCTATTTCTAAGAGCAAGTGCTGCCTGTTCCTTGGCTGGGAAACTGATCTTCAGGATGTGGGCATATGCACATGGTCACATCCCATGTCATCCCAGTAAACCTATCTAGCAAAACTGCTCAGGCTCTCTTTTTTTGTAGCATGATACTTGATGTGCTACGCTTTTTTGTTTGAAGCTCATGAACAACATTAGACTCTAACTTGCAAGTAGGTAACATGGCCCATATTAGGATTGATGTTTTCCCCTTTGAACTAATGCAAAATCCCAGAAAACCTCATTCTTACCTGGCCTCTGTTTGACTCTCATTAAGCATTCTTTAAAAGCTGAGGACTCTATTTTGTGTGTCCAGTTGAACAAGGTCAGAGAAAGAGGACTGGATTTTTCTTTCTCAATACTTATACTGCAAGTCACTGTTCAGAGAAATACAGAGGATGCAATGTTACTTAACACTTCATTTTTACCGTCTTCCCCTTTTTCTTCCTACAAATCAGAGGTAAAACTGAAAGCCTTTGTCACAGGGGTCATCCCCTGGACAGATTTCATCTGCTAGGCATGTATGACAAACTAAAATAGGATTTATAGGTTTTTTTTTTTTTTTTTTATTTTGCTGTAATACAAACTCAAATCGGTGCCAGTGGACTTAGTTGTACTTTGAGGAAAGGGTCACAGAATTCTAAATTATCAATTTTAGGGCTTCCTGCAAGATGGTAATTATTAAAACTTTTCCTTATGAAATATGGGTTTTGTTGCTGTATTTGGGCATCTTGTGATGGAGGTTTTCTGGGGTGAGTTGTAAAGATTCCCTCGTGCACCATGTAATCTTCTGCCACGCTTACCATAAATACTTGCTAACCATATATTTGTTTTACAAGGGATAAAGAGGAAGAGGACTATCTGTGTACCCTAGATCTGCCCAGAAAGAAAGGCTGAGAGCAGCTTTTGACTTAGAAGTAACCTTTTGAAAAAAGTAGGAGCCATTTATCAAATTGAACTAGCATATGGAAGGCTTACGTTTTCTTGTGCAAACTGTTATGTGGTGCTTCATCATAAAGTCTTAAAGTACTAACACTAGACAGGAGTCTAGCTGGTCTGTCCCCACATCCCGTCAGATTCAGGAGTTAAAAGGCTCAGGTTTAAAGCTTAGGTAGCTTTGTTAACCTATTAGATTGCACAAAACACTGTTTTGTACAAAACACACGCCCATTTCTCCTTTATAATCTCTTCCTTATTAAACTGTATTTTTCCTCATTTCTCTCTCTCTCTCACTCTCTCCCCCCTTCCCCAGCCAGCTGCTGTGTGAGTAGATGGCAGAATATTGTCAATCATCCATCTTCTTTATTGCTGATAGTGTTGGATGTAGGTGATGATGCTAAATGGTGGAGCAAGGAAATCAATTCTCATCATGTAAATTGGGGCTCTGGTTTATTTTCTGGCTCTGCTCCTTATCACATGGCAACTCAATTTCAAAATTCCACAGGTTCTCAAGCAAGAACTAGGAGAAAAAAGACACCTGTGGATCCAGAAACTTAATCTCTTAGAAAAATACAAAGAATCCCTAGATAAGGATTTTATTCGAATGGCGAGCAACCTGAGGAGAACCAAGACAGAGCAACTTCACGTAAGGAAAGAGCTCTCTGCCAGGTACCCCTTTAAAGCATGTGTGTCTTTTTTTTGTTTGTTTTGTTTTGTTTTGTTTTTTTTTGTTGGTTGCTTAGCTGTTTGGTCGGGGGGGTGGGGGGTGGTGTTTTGGGGTTGGGTTGGGTTAGGGTTTTTGTCTCGTAGGACAAAGTTCACTGAATTCCGAAGACTTTTTTTCGCAGAGGAAATTATCTGCTGTTTTGGAGAGTGGATCTGGTTTTAGCATGACATTACATTATGTGGGAGTTAAGGTTTGTGTATGAAGTAACATACGATCTTGGAGATGTCTCTGAAAACACCAAGGAGACCACAGACTGAGCAGTTAAACCAAGAGGGCACTGCCTATCTAGCAGGTGCAACCATTAAACAAACTGCTGGGTTTGTGTGAAGCAGAAGGCCTGTAAAATATATACCTGCAGGTATTATTGCTTTGGGAGACAATTGCTAGCCCCAGACGATACAACGTCTGCTTCTCAAGGGTATAGCTTCAATGAGTTATCTCATCAAATATGAAAATGTAACTTTAAATTTTAGTTTATTGGCACATGGTTCCTGCTATGAGTTTTGATGTTACAAATATGGCAGCAAAAGACAGCAAGTGTAAACCTCTGCCTGCCTGCCATCCTTCCTCTCCTCAGACATTCAGGAAAGCAGCTAGTCAAGGTTTTTTTGTCAGAACAACTAATCTGAATTTGTTTTCTTTGTGGAACCCAGGCTTACTCATAATGTCAGCCTTCTGTTATCCTACACTAAATGTAAATTTTTGCATGCATGCCTTTACCTGTGTTTGGGGTGTAAGCAGCTTCCTAGGGCTTTGCATCCCTGAGAGCTAATGCAGAGAAGTCATACCACACTTTTGCCTGACTTATCTTCCACTTAACGTTGTTAATGTAGACCTCCCACATGCTCTCCCTTCTCTCAGAAAAGAACTGATAAAAATACTGATGGTTTGGTTTCTTAAAGCTGCCTCTCTGTATCAAAATTGTTTGTGGTGGTAGCAACAAGGAAAAAACAAAATGAAGGTGAGTTAGAGAAGAAATGGTCAAAGGGTTTATACAGTGGAAAAGAAGGGGTTCCTTGAAAGCCATCATCTTTAGCACTGGTCTTGGTGGCATCTGTTTGCTGTCAAGTGAAATACCCTCTGAAACACTGGGAAATTAACCTGATGAAGCTGTGAGCTGTGTATCTGCAGTAATAGCTCCAGGGTATCTTTTCTACAATGATTGACTCTATATCCGATTACTGTTTCTCCCAAACCATGAGACAGTGCATTCTTTTGACCAAATTGCAAAAGTTTGCCTCACTAAGCTCTTGCTCTTTGAGAGTTCTCTGGATATTCCACAAGCTTTCACTTTGGTACCTGGCCGGCTGGGGCTGGCACAGCCATTGCACTGTTCAGCCGAGGAGAAACCAGGGAAAACCTCAATCCCCTTCCTAATGCTGGAGCTGCTATAGAAAAGCCTTGTCTGCCTACTGGGTTGAATTGTGCTTAGCAAGAACGAAATCCCTGGTGCTGGATCCTGGGGAGCTGCAAAATGTAACAGCTGAATGCGGTTCTTGATGCATGTCTCAACAACTAGTGTGTGTCATCTCCCAGGCATGCCTGCTCTCAAATGTCAGTAACGGATTGTGGTTTGTGCTCTCTCACCCCGCAGGCAACGTGAGATAGAAACTGTCAAACAGTTACAAGAAGAAACTGCTCGCCAGGCAGAAGCTCTTGGTTTAGAGCTGCAAAAAGCTACAAAGAAGCTGGAGGATGCCAGCAAACAGGTAAGGGACAGTCTAATTCCTTCTACGCAGAAACCAAGCAAGCAGATGCAAAAGGCTATGTACAATGCATCGCTGCTCTTGGGAAAGGAAATCGCATGTTCGGAATGGAGTGCCTCATTGCAAAAGTGGAACCAGCAGAGGAAGTAAAATTTGAGGGGGTGGTGACAACAGTTTGCTGATGAAAGAGGCAGCATTGCATATTTGTGGTGGCTTAAAAAAAAAAAAAGAGGAAAAAAAAAAACCCAAAAATAGCTTCCATACACAGTCCACCCCAGTGTAAAAATGCAGAAGTTCAGAGGGAGCTTTATCACTTCCTGAGAAAGAACAGATGCAGTTTGGTTTCATTTACATGAACTGTAGAGACTCCTTGTGTTAGTGAGGCTGCTTTATTTTTTTTTTTCCTTCCCGTCTTTTTTCTTAAATATTGTTTTGTGCTTAGGCGGAGGATCAAGTTGAAGCCTTTCACTCTGCTTGTGAGGAAGCCGCATCCTTGCAACGCAAGTTAGAGGAAGCCATTTCTGAGCAGCAAAAACTCAAGGATGTGAATGCAGCTCTAACAAGCACTTGCCAGTTGCTTCAAGAAAAGGTGGAAGACCAGAAAAGTGAGTAACTACTGGCAGTGTGCCAGCATTCACTCTTGCACGGGCAATTCCTTTATGGTTTAGTCTATAGCAAGGGGGAATAGGACTGACCTGCAAGTAATCTGGTAAAATTACTCTGTGGAGTCTTTTTTTTTTTTTTTTTCTTCTTTATTCCTTTCTTTCATTCTGTTTTTCCTTCTACTTTGAGATCTGCAACCATGGCATCTGGGCTGAGAATCAGGTGGGATCCTGATGAGTGGGTGTTGGGCTGGACAAAGCTGCAGAACCTGCTAACAAAATCTCCAGTCCTAGGAGGAGGGCTTAGTGACTCCATGGGTGGCACTGGCACTCCTTTACCGAAGCTGCTGTTCCCACACCTGAATAGTCCACCTTATTCCTAACAAACTCATCTGTCTTTCTTAAGCTTCCTGTACCAAAGGGACCTGGTTTTTATGTTCTGCATGCTGCTTGTATTTGCTTTGTGTTTTTGAATAGCTGCATGGTACTAGCCTGTTCTCTATAGTAGAAAGCAATCATGTCATTGCATTCTACACGTGCAATTTTTGCTACAGAACCATGGAAACTTCATACTACCTCTTGCTCACTTGCTAACATCAACATCTCAAAAGCTGGGCAATTACAGAATGCAGTGGTTTGATTCCAGCACACGTGGCTTTTTCTTTCCAAGTTCTGGAGTGCGTATCACTTACAGGAAAAAAAAATGCTGGCTGACTTGAGCCCGCTGAACGTTTGGCCTCAGGCATGCATTTCCCAGGGCAATGTAACGGATGCTCAATATATATGTGTGTTGTAAACAACTTTATGTGAAACTACAATTTGTCTTGTAAGAAAAATTACACAGGACCCTATGTCTTAGCTCTAAGGCACAACTGTTATGCACTGATGTGGCAGAAACAGCTCCAGAGTGTGCTTGCTGACTTCTGATCAGTATTTCGGCATTGTTCACGTCTGTGTGTGCTCATGTTGCTTTCATGCTTACTTCTTCCTTCAAACTGTGGGGTTGGTTTTTTAGCAAGAGGCATAACAATGGAAATAGTGTGTCATCTTCCAGCTCTGAATAGACAAAGCTCTCTGAAAAGTGAGCTAGAGTAAATGAAAAGAGAGAGAACCCCAGACATGTGGAAGAGACTGGTGCCACTGTGACTCAAAAAAACCAAACCAAAACAAAAAACCCAAACAAACCCCCAGAAATCACCACCACCCTGAAAATGGCTGAGACTTTGGTTTTAAATGACTCCAGGTAGTTTGCAGAAATCTCTTTCTGTAGATAAATAGAAATAAACTGGTAAATGTGTAGAGAAGTTGCAAGGTATTATGAAGAACAGGGCTAACAAACAAGGATGGGAGTGGGGGAGGACAATACTTTATATTGGTTCCCATAAAAGCCAGACAGGTCTAGTGCCCCTTCTGACTGAAGGGCTGGGGTGTAGTCTCTTCCCCACCCACCTACCCACTCCATTTGCCTATTTTCCCCCCACTCAATGATGAGATGAGAAATGAGGGAACCTGTTGACCAAGGAAGCTACTTCAACCTAAGTCAGCCTGGCACAGCTCCTTCTGTGTTTCAGATGTCTAATCATGCCTTGCCACTAATTGCTACGGCCCTCATCCAGTGAAAAAGCTGAATGAGCCGCTGAGAGCTGCCTTCAATTTTTGCTTGGGCACTGAGGTGACAGTGCTAATGAAATCTCCTTTCCCACCCAACCCCCATTATTAGCTGCGGTACAAAAGCTATGATAGACTTATATCAAGGTAGAAGTCACCAGAGGCAGGCCCTGGCATTACCAAATTTGAACAAAGAATGTTTCTAAGTATAACGTAAAGCCCATTGACTTGAAAACTTCTGTACAGGATGTCAAATTGGAAGGACAAATGCTCCTCTTCCAGTAAGTTGTAATGGAGTCGTCCATTTCCACAGGGAACTGTGGCACCTTAATGCTGATGATGTGGGGAAGCATTCCCCCCCTTTATAGCAAGGGGAAATGTAACCACAAAAAAATGCCCAGTGTTTTCTGGAACTTGCAAAACAAAACGCACTTTTAAAATTCTCTTTCCTGTGAAAAAGTGTTGTAAGTATAAAGCAAAGTGCAATGGGCTTGTGATAGGCAGCAGTCAGGTTTAAAGACGCTAACATCTGACTGCTTGTTATCAACTTACAAGGAACCCTGTAAGACTTGTAACTGTTTCTTCATAGCAACTGTTAATACACTACGATGGGAGCTGCTTCAAAGGCGACTCTGTGAATTGCTGTGTCAGGTATGATGCTTGTCTGGTGGGAGAAGAAATGGTAGGCTTGCACAGGAGGAGGTGCTCTGGTGGAAGGACATCTACAGCTGAGATGAACTGCAAGTAATTTGGCAGCATCTGACTTCTTTTCTAACGTGTACATAACTGTAGAGGCAGTAAACTGTATGTACTGATCTGCACATTATTATTTTCCTTCTTCAGCCTTCTGGAAAAAATGGGCTAGAACTTACAGGTGTGGTGTTGGTCTCCACTGTAAGCAATTGTTGGTGATCATATCAAAGAGGGCTGAGGGAAGCTTTCCCTGATGCGTTGAGTGATTTGTCCCCGACAATCAGCCCTCTCTTCTGCAGACAGTCTTGAAAACAAATGTTTAAAATCTTGTAATAAAATATTTCTCAGTATCCAGACATTGAATAGGCAGTGAAAGAGTTATTACCTTTGTGCCCCTCTGTGGAAATATGTTGGAAATTATATAACTCTGGAGTACTTTGCTTTGAATAAAAACGCTTTCTTCAAGTTTGGAAGGGGGTGGAGGGGGAGATGTTGTGGGAGGACTTTTTTCCCAACGAGCTCTAGTATGGAACGCTATAGCTCAGGGTCTGAACGGTCTGGATTTAACCTAGAGTACCAAGGTATTTATAAAGACAAACAGAAGACCCTAAAATGTATCCTAGGCTGTAACAGGGGCATCAGAGGAGCAGAATCAAAACTGTGGACTAGCTGTATGTGAATAAAACTTGTATTTGTGCATAAAGGTCTACAGAATTAAGGGCTTGAAAGTCACAAGGGGAAACAACAGCATAGTTTTCCTGATAGGTGAAAATAGTTCAATTAGATAGAATTCCATTTTGTTCATAATCAGTAGTAGTGTTCCTTCTCTTTTTTACCTTTTGTTTTGTTTTCTTTCTACGTCTGCCTGCTCTATTGCAACAGTGCTGTGCAGAGTTAGAATCTGACTACAGTCTGCTGCCCACATCAGCTGAGCCGGTAAAAGGGAAGGTAAGTGTTTGATATGACCGTTGCTGAGCCTGTTAAAATGGGACACTAGTTTTGTTCTTAATTTTTTTTTTTTCATGACCTGAACGAAACAAATAACTTTCCTTGTAAGAAACTTTGCTAAGTTAAACATTCAATAAAAATAATTTGAGAGATAAATATTTATGTATATATCCATGTACATGTATACACACATGCAAAAGTATATTCAAAACCTTATTGCAAAACCAGTTTCCTATTGCTTCTGAACAGTCACTGTGACAAAATACAGGCGCTAGATAAATTGCATTTTGAGAAGGATCAGAGGCTGAAGATGGGGCTATATCTTCCAATTTCTTTTCCGTTTTTCATCACTTAAGCAACATTAGGTCAAATGCAGCTGCGTGTTGCTTCAGAAGTTTCCTCTAGCCATCTTCAGATGGAACTTCTTCAGCAGTAAACAGCAAGCACGTGGTGTGCATGGAGGGGCAGGGGATGGTGGGGGCAGTGCTTTGTCTCCATGCAGCCAAACTGGAGCTGCCCTTCTGCTCCTGCTGAGGGAAATCTGACTTGCGTAGCAGGTGCTGGACACTGGACGAATGTTCCCCTTCTCAGTCTGTCTGGTTGGCTTGGCTTGGCTGGAAGGGTGGGATTTTTTGTGTGGTGGTGGTTGGTGGTGGTGGTGTTTTTTCCCATGTTTTGTTTGTTTTTCACAGGGTTTGGTTGGTTCTTTGGTTTTGTTTTTTTGTTGGGGTTTTTTGGTCTGGTTTTTTTTTTTCTTTTTTCTTCTCCTGTCCTGCTCATCTTGCCTGGTTTTGTAGTATCTAGTTCCAGACCTAGGTTGAACCAACACGTCTGTTGCAAATGTAAAGTTGAATTATTCTAACGCTTCCTGTATCTGTTCTGCCCATTAAGGATGTGAACTTTTCTAGGCAAAAAAGCAACAGATGATGTATTTGTATAACTGTTAGTATTACATTATGCAGATGCAACTGCGTGTGTGTGTGTGGGGGGAGTTGGTGGCATTAATATATTCAGCGTGATTGAACAACAGCACTTTCTATTTTTCAATTAGCAGCTCCATTGCTCTAAACGACTGTGGAGTGAAGGACCCACCCTGTGCACTGAAATTCCCAGGACACTGCCCTCGGATATTTCATGCTGGCGTAGTACACCTCTTCTAGGTAAGACCTGGTGGTGTTGGCCATTTTTCTGTCTCTCTCCTGAAATATAGGAAGAGTTGATCGGTGGTATAGAACAGTATCACTGGTGCTAAGCGTGCTGGTAGAGTGTGGAAAATCTATTGTTGGCTTTAGCCTATTTTTGCGTGTAATCCAGGAGGCTGAATCATATTTGAATGCTTGCAATTAAAAGCCTGAAAAGGTGGCTGCCTGTCAGCCTAACAGCGTAAGGAACAGCCCAAAAGCTTAAGGAACTCCTGGTGTAAGTCATACATCCCAGCATACTCCTGACAAGATGCTTGCCAGTCTGGATTGAGAGGGCTTGAGTTATGTTCTTCCCATTCATCCTGTTGACTGGCACACACTGAGATAGCCAGCAATGTCCTGCTACTTCGTTACTGAGCTGCGGTCAGACCTGGTTTAAAAACTTGAATAGGTAACATAGCTACTGAGAATCACATAACTGTATTTGTTGATTTCTCCTGCATTCATAAGGTGTCGTACTTCCCTGTAACTCTCAAGCCTTACAAGTATTAAAAGCAACCACTGACAGATATGCATTGCAGGGCCACAGAACTAAAGAGTGCATTTGGGCTTTTATAGACAAAGCATTTCTTCCAGCAGTAAGCTGGTACACCACAGAGTCTCTTCTCACACAAACTATAAAATGCTCAAATGTAATTCTACGCCATACTGGGGGAAATGGAAGAAGATCTTGCTTGGCTGCACGTGCTCCTTATAAGAGCACTCTGCTGCTCTGAAAGGGCTGTTTCAGTGGGCCAACTCGGAGTGTTCTTGCAACTTGCTGTAATATTACAATCCAGTCACAAACAAGGCAGGTATTCTCAATCAAATATTGATACAGAAGAGATTATTTATTTCCCAGCCCTCTCTGCCACACAAAACAATTCACTACAACAAAGCTGTCCTACGTGGAAGTTTCTATATCCTGACTGATGGAAAATCCTCATCCCCAGGTGCTGCACACTGTCCATCTGCAAGATATGTTAAGGCCACGTAACCTAACCCTTTCACACCAAGACGGAGGCTGCCTTATTATAAATCTGTATTTGGTTGGTCTGCTTCTTGATTATTTTAGACTTAGTCAAAAATTGCCAGGTGACTAAATCCAACTTTGCCAATGACAGCCACTCTTCACGCTTGTCTCTCTTAACAGATGCTCTGACCTTGGAAACCTCATGCCCAAATAACTCTCCTGTGCATGACTGGGATCAGCCTTGTAGGCAGAGCTCCGGCAGCGGCACCTTTGAAAGCTGCGATCTGGGACACGCATCCACTTCAGATGTGACGTCAGTAGGGTGCAGGTAAGATGGCAGAATAACCTCTTTGGGTGGAGGGTGGGAAGAATCCACAGAATCTAGCAGGTTCCAAGGGAAAGCTGTATCCCCAGCACATGCTGAGTTCAACAGCAGGGCATCTCTTATAGGAAATACTGGACACTTGGTGATCAACTAATGGTGTTACAGGGTAACGCTTTGCTTCTATTCACAAAAATAATATTAAAACTTTTTACTGAAACTGTTGG
Source organism: Fulmarus glacialis (assembly GCF_000690835.1). NCBI lineage: Eukaryota > Metazoa > Chordata > Aves > Procellariiformes > Procellariidae > Fulmarus > Fulmarus glacialis. Next base: position 39,033 of record NW_009227602.1, on the reverse strand, counting down.
TATGACCACCAGCCAAATACAGTGATGGTGTTTCCATTTCATGCTGGAGAACTGAGGCATGATGTAGGCGTTCTTGTGTCTATTTTCAGTATTCAACTCACAACTGACACTCCCATTTAGGAGCCAAAATCCTATTGGCTTTGAGGAGTCACACCTTTTTTTTGCAGAGTTTAGAGCAGTTCTGAGGTCTTTGCTTATCAAGCTGTCTCCTTAGCTCTTTAAAATAGAGATTGAACAGCTTAAGATTATGAAAGATAGCTTACTATTGTCAGTGAATATTTTAAAAGATAAGGATGTTCCTGAAGATGCAGGGGCAGGCAGTCTGCAGCAAAAGACTCAGCAGCTCTTGAAGCTTTTGCCACTGGTTTTCTGCAGAGCTATGCAGTGTGGAGGAGGTTGGGAGAAGGACTGGTAGTGGTTCTTGCTGTTCGGGGGAGGAGGGATTGATGTTAGTGATGAATTTTTCTTTTTCGGAGAGACCGGCTGTCTGACTATACAGATAGTGGTGACTTCAGTTGTTATGTGCTTAAGGAAAATGGGCAATATATCTCACTGTTGTTTGGGCAATATGCAAATAAAATGTGTATTGCCAGGTGGAAAATATTCTCTGCTGGTAACTATACTGATGCAGACCTTCCCGTTTCCATTACAATGATGGACTCTTCACTTACGGAGGTGAGTGCTGTCTCTGATGCCTGAGATGTGGTTTTGAACAGGTTCAAGCATTTAGTGCCTTACTCGGATCCAGATTGAGCAGCTCTAAATCAGCACTAATCCAAGGTGAATGGAGCTGGCATCAGTCAGCAGGGTGCAGTGACATCTTGTTCTGTGTGGGGAAGTCCCTTTATTTGGGCACACCGCTGGCATACTGTAGCTACAGACCTAAACGTCTTGATGTTCATCTGGGTCATGCTTTTAGCTGTATTTTAAACAGGCTTGAGACAGTGCTGTTTCTGCAGCAATACTGAACTCTGCCAGTGAGTGATTTTTGCTCTTTTTATCCACCTGCAAGAAGCCACAGGACGTTTTAGTTGTGAAAGCTGCCTTTCTCTGCACTTTGTCCCACAGCTACCATGTAACAGCTGAAAAACGATATCTTTGCTGTACGAAAACTTTCCTCAGCTGACGTGCTCAGATATGCCTTCGCTGCTGTATTGAATCCTGCATCTACAGCTTGAGCTGTCAGTCAGCTTTCTCGTGGCAGCAGCAAGATGAGCTGCAGCTCAGCACACCTAGTTGTGCTCTGTGCTCAGTGCCACGATACTCACTATTCAAATCTAGACCTCAGCCCTGCCACACAGGGTTTCTAATTAGCTTTACAAACTCCAGTATTGGTGTTGGCGGTGGTGATGGAAGAATATTGGTCAGCGGTTTCTGTGAACCTGGAAATAACCTTTGCAAGACTGATGAGCAGGCAACCTCAGACCTACACTAGCTGGTGCGTGCTGCAAGTGCAGCAGTGGTCTGGTTGTAGCGGCAAATCAAGGCAGAAAGTGCAGTGAGGGTAAAAAGTAAGAGTGATGGGGACTGCCTGTGGTTTCAACACACTGCTCGGCTGGGGTAGAGCAGGTGAGGAACTCCTAGCTTGTGCTGCTACTACTTAAGCTACCTTAAAGAGGAGAATCTCAAGGGCCTTTGCTTTATCCAGTCCTTCTGGAAAGTCACAGCTTCGCAAAGTTGTTTGAAATGCCTGAGCTTCATTGCTCCAGAGCTTTCTGTAATTCCAGCTGGGCTCAGAAATGTCATTTTCTATTTTTGCTTTTTTTTTATATAAACTTTCCGTGTGACTATTCTAGAGGGGGAAAATTAAAATGTTAAAGCTTGCCCCAGAGAAAAGGCAAACGGGCTGTCTCCAGTTTCTGTTCTAAAAACTGTGACGTGCAGCAAAATTTGAATATCCTTGTTTAATAGGAAAAGTCTCCCTAGTTTTTTTTTTATTATTATTACACTGTGGTTGCAGATGTGTTTGAGCAGATCGAGCCCTTCAGCATGTAAGTAACTCAAATTATTTTGTCAAGGTGTTGTCACTGTAGGAGTTCAGGGGCTATTTAATAAAGGAGCTCTTGTGAGAGCCAGATGAAGCTTGGGCTTTTTATACTTGTTTTGGTTTATAAATGTGAAAGTTGTATCACAGTCTAAAAACCAGATGATAGGCCTTCCAAATGTTAATGCTTGTTTGGGAGGAGTTATACAAGACTGTGGACAGAATTTGTCTGCTGTGATAGAGGATCCTTGGATTATTATGCGAATTGAAGGGATGGAGGGGGAAACAGTGATTAAGATTGTACTGCAGGAACTTCTTTGACACATTCCTCTTATTAAGAAGAAGAACCATTCTCTAATGTCCTGTGGAAACAGATTTTCTTAGGAAATCTAGAATGTGGGGTGGTGGTGGTGGTGTTTTTTCTCTTTAAGTGTACCCTGTGCAATCCATGGGAGCTCACAATCCTAATAGCCAGCATGGGGTTTTAAAAACTGAATTGAAGTTTCTCCTTCATTGCAATCAGAAAGCACTGACCGTGCAATTACCTGGGGAGGCAGAGGGCATGTAGAATGATGTATTGTTTTAGTCAGTTCCAGGTGATGCAAGGTATTTTGTTTGCTGGGTGGTGCGTGTGGGGTGTGTGTATTTGTTTTAAAAGCCATTTAGATTTCTCTTGTTTTCGTTCCAACATGCTATTCATTTTCACCTTCTTCTCCAATACTCCTGTAGACCTAATGGTCTGAACAAGGCAAATGAAATGCTGTACTTCATTAAGCTTAATAGAGAATTCAAATAAGAATAAAAATAGCCTGGATTTGCATTAGAGGAAACATCCGGCTGGCTGGGGCAAGGCTCTGTGAGTGCAGTCGAACTCCGATGGGTGGAGGAGTGGAGAGGAGAGATAAGGCACTTACTGATGCTGGGAGCAGTCGGTTGCTCTCGGAAGTGACAGGGGGCCTTGGTCACCTTTTCAGCTTTGCTGGGTTTCCTGGGTCCTCTGAGGATGTTTGAGGGGAAATGGAAGATACCAGAACATAGATGATCACTCGCTGATACGGTTTTTCTGTTGTGTCCCCCCGCTTCAATAGTGTTCTTGGACACTTGATATGTAGGGAGCTACCCAAAGCTGGCTAGCTTCATACCTTCTCTGCTTGGAGATACGTTTGGGTTTTTTTCCTCTATTCAGCACTCCTCTTCAGCAGTGGGTGGATTTCATCACAAGTCATTACTGACTTAACCCTTTAAACCTCTGTTTCACCCTGTATTTTCACCCATAAAGAGAGACCAATCTATCAATTGAATAAGCAAGCTGGAGTTATCCAGAGTGAAACGAGGAAGAAGGATATTTCCCATTCAGTATCTCCCTTGCCATATTAAAAGACTTAAGAGGATGTTGGTTTTGTCTGTGATGTGAGAAGACTCTGGTCTAGAATCGCACTGTAGCGGCTAAAGGAACATGAGCAAAACTACGTACTAGCCTTTAACTGCTGAATTCCTCTGCTGTTTACATACAAAGGAGGAGGCCTGAAGCCTTCTGAACTGGCTAGGTAATTGTTATACATAATATTGAAAACTAGTGTCATTCAAAGACACACGCTAAAATGTACAACACAACATGAAAGTTTTCTGTGTTCCAATCATCTGCTTGGTCGAGCGGTTAACAGTAACACTTTTCTTTATCTAAGCGAGTCTGACATCTATAGCTGAGTGAAGCTCTGTGCACCTCACTTGTGGGGTTTGAGGTCAAGACCTTGAAAATGGATATATCTTGATGCACAGCATTAAGATAGAACAGTGGTGTGGTAACATGTACGTTGGTCTTCTGAAAATGTGTGTTAGAAGCAAAACATGAAGTCAGGAACCAAAATACATCTCTAAGTATGATATTCCTGAGATAAGATTTCTGCAGAAACATGGTTATCGCTCCTAATGATGATAACATGCTAAGCTACATACTGTATATATGGGTGGCTTTAGACTACCAGATGAATCTGCACGCACTTGCCATCTAGTTCTTCACAGCCGAAATAATTTAGGCACAGCTGGGGGAATTATTAAAACTTTGACATACAAATTTTCTACTCACATGGTAACGCTTTCCCTGATACTAACTCCTCTCTCTTTTCATTAAGATCGACTGTGCAGAGCCAACACTACCAGCCAGTCTGATCCCATCCAGGTCAGGTTTTGTGCAAGCTTTTAAAAGCCTTCATCAAGATTGTATAATATGGATGAGTATCTGAAAGAATTTTATTTTGGCAGTGATCACTTAACTTCACCCCAAGAAGTTCTTACATCCTCTTTGGAAAGCACTGCACCAGTAACAGGTAAGCCCTTAATTTGGGGCAGACGTGTGAACTTTTTGCACAGAAAGCCTTGGAAATAGATATGCTCAAGTCTGTGCATTTATTGAACGCTAAGAGCTCTGTCTTCTGTTGCCTGAATTCATAGGCTGCCTTGTTATGGAGAAAAAATCACCTAAGTGCTCACGTGAAAAAGAGGAAGATGTGCCAACTTCCGTAGCAATGGAGAAAAACAACGATAAGGATCCGGCTGGTCCTGTATCAGGTACAGTAACTGCTGCAGTGCACCTGCACACCCGCACTGAGGAAACGTCTTGCTTCCAGCACATCTTTGAAGTGAGGAAGCTGAGTAAGAAAAGTAACTAAACGATAACTTGTGATTTTCTATTGTTGGACATACTTTTGCCTGCGAGTGCTCTCAACCCTTCCTGAAACTCTGAGTAGGAATAAGACTTTACCTACTTGCAGGAGGCCGGTAGCCTACAGCACTGCAAGAAGTAAACATGAAATAACTTAGTAAAATCTTGATGCTTGCTCAGCTGGCAAAACATTGTGTGGGTACTAAGCCGCAGGTAATTTTGGGAGGAGAGAGAATGTTTTCATGGCTTTAAAAAGTTCAGTGACACAGCCAGACTAAATAACACTTTCCTCTCTTTCAAAACTGATGCTCAGCACACAAGAAGCTGGGATGGGTTGAGAGGAGAGATGAGGATAGAGGCCTTTGTGTATGGTTCTGTCTTTCGATATAGCCATAAACACCCAGAAGAACTATTCTTGCCAGATCTGCTGGTGCTTCTTCCACTTAAAAACTAAAAGCAAAACAAAACCGGGGTATGTGTACACAGTGTATTTAAGCTATTTTTGAAAAAGCTGATCTGAATAAGCAGCACAGAATACATGTGCATGCTTGTTACCATTTTTTAACCTTTACCTAAATATAAAACTTTTTGTCATCATTTCTTGTTTGGTTTTGTTTCTTTCTTTAGTACTATCTTCCTGAAATCTAATTTAGTCCCCTCACTTAAATGTATTTTCTTGCTACTAATTTGCCTCTACTGTTAGTTTTCATATGTGGTCTTAGGTGCCTTTGGCAAGGAGGAAACAGATATGCAAAACAGATCAGAAAGAGTCCAAATAGCTTTAAAGTCTGAGAATCCTGCTGCCTGTTGTACACCTCTGAATAGAAAGTGTTTCTAGTATTAGAATGATGCTGATGAATCTCCACTTGTGGTTTTTGCTAGTACCACACAATGTCTCTTCTAAAGGTTCTTGGTCAGATATGCAGGGCTGCTGCAAAAATCAGCAGGGACAAAAGGGAGTGCTAAGCAGAGGTTGTTGTTCATGTGACAGATGAAAAGAGAAAGCACTTCAAACCTGAAGGTGTGGTGTTTAGTTTGGTTTTTTTTTTCCTGTGCCGTTTCTTTGGCTTGCATCTGTGTGGGTGTGTGTGTATGACTAAATTAAACAGAAAAGAAAAAAAAAATTCTAGATGTTCTAAAAGGTATAAATAGCTACCAGAGTTACTGCTACACAAGAAATTAGTCTGGCTGTCAGACTTTCTTCAGTTTCTTAAATATTTCCCTTTTTAAATCTTTTTAATAGCTGTCTTCCTAAAGGTTATTTTTGCCTGCTTTAAAGCTTTTCTAAATTGCAGTACTTGAAAGATTGTGTTGCATTTGAACGGGCATCATCAGTTCCAGAATGTATCAGTTCATCATCACTCATCTTCTGGGAAAGAAAGTTACTTTGTGGCTCTATCAACACCCTGCTAGTTCAGATTTTGGGTACAAAGGGCAGTCCAAGTGTCAGACTATGTTTGAAGCTTATGGACACCTGAAATACCACAACTGTATGCGTTTCATGACCTGGTTGTGCTCAAGCTCCTCTGTAACAGCAGCTGAAGTAGCATCTATTGCTTGACATCATCGGATATTCCTTAACGTGAGAGAATTACAAATACTCATCACGTCTCCTATTAGTTTGTGCATGGGATTTTTTTTTTTTTTACATATTCCTGTGCTTATAGAATTCCAAATAAAAATTAATTATAAACTGTCTCTTCAATAGCAAACAAACAAACAAAAAAACCCCCACCCCATGCTGGTAGCAAAATAATGAAATTCTTTTGTCCAAGGGAATATTACTATAACTCTTGCAACTTCAACTAGAGCAACTACAACCGGGAGTAATATTCTCGCTTGTAGACATATAACACTTCTTATTGGGACTTTTTCCAAGCCAAACATAATTATCATCACACTTCTTTCTTTATGTCTTTATAGCGTTCTTTGCTGCTGCTTCTCCTTCTTAATGGCCTCTCCTGGCACATGCTGCAATTTCTTTCAGCTCTGTTGGTCCATGGCTAGTACATTGGGTGTTAGAGGCTTGTTTTGTTTTTATCGTTACATTTGGTTTTGGGAATGTTTCTCCCCAGGTGTGGATCTGTCCAAGAAGGAATTCTGTCCCGTGATGGAAGAACAAAAAACCGCATTTCAAAACATTTTAAAGCAAGACCCGGTAGGAGTCCTAGTGACAGTGAAAGATAGAACTGCTCTGGCTGAGCAGTGACAAAGAAAAACACTGCAGGAGGGGACAGGCCCCTCCAGTGGTGTTGTGGCTGTTCCCTTGCTATAACTACTCTCTGATATGCCTTTAGGAGGTGGGCCAGGAAAAGAAAAATAATAAAGAGCAGAGTGAGGAAGCACCAGCTGTGGTTCCCAGTAGGAAAGGTAAGAGGTTTTTGCTGAACACACTCGTGTAACTCACTGGAGTGCATGCTTTGGTCACTTGTGTCAAGACCTGCGTAAAGAGGTGCGGAGAGCTGCCTGCCCCACACCAATTATTGTGAGGGGTTTTTGTTTTAAGGAATAGTAGCTGCAGTTAGAGATCAAAATGGATTAGAGGTGGAGAGAAGGAAAATGTTATCATGCAAAACCTGCTTCTCCGATTTCTACAGATACTGATCTAACCAGCTCCATCTTCCTCTAGACAGGAGGGAAAATTTCTTAGGAGTTGCAAAGGAGTTGGTATATTTGAAACAGTTCTGGTATGCCTGCTCTCCCCACAGATTTGTAAAGCAGCATCCCCTATGCTAGCTAGGGCTTGGGGTAACATGATATAGATAAGCTTAGGCATCCCTGTGCTTAGGCATCCCTGCTCTTCTAAGCACCTCACCTTTTGCCTTTGGAATTCACCAAAAGTTAGTGATGTAGCATCCTGTAGTATCACCTAACATCCTGAACCTATGGGCTGGGGACTTAAACCAAAACCTATAATTAACCATTCCTGTACTAATTAAATGCCAGTTGAAGCCAGCTAAACAACTAATTTCTGGGCCTTTGTACAAGTGACAGTGCTGTGCTGTCTTACTGACATTAACCCTAATGTACCCTGAGGTACACAAGTTGTTTTTACTGGCAAGAGCTTAACACTGGAAATCTTTAACAGTGGCTTCTGTTGGAGCTTAAGACTTTCACACGCTGTTTTTGGGAAGCTGTTTTTTCACTTTTGTCTAAGAACTTTTTTTCTCTCTTCTCAGGGAGTTCACCTACTGCAGGCGGCATTAAAGCAGATAAAACAAAGCAAAATGAGCCGTAAGTGTTTTGACCTTCAATGATCACCTGCAGGTATGAATTTAAAGCTGTGGTCTGTTACATGGTTGCTTCTTCTTATCCTACAGTGACTCTCCTAATGAGAAAGAAGTGGAGGTAAGTCTCGACTGCTTGTATCCGTAAGTATCTCGGACAACAGAAAGATCTTGTTGATACGCCCTTATTAATATCTTGTCGTATATAAAAGAATGATGCTGAGTAGCTTAAACTGTATTTCGATAAGTTGGCTTCTGAAATCTGTCTTTCCAAGCCCAATGGAAATTTTGGAAGGGATAGGATGGGAAAAGGTGGCAATCTGTAAAACTGAACAAAAGATTTGTCATTACTAAATCATTTGTTTGCAAGCTTGAAGGAGCATAGCTGTGACCTCCTCCCAGGCAGAATGTGCTGATTTAAGACAGTTTTGTCAAAAGACACAGATGGCACACTGCGTGTTGCCAGAATATCACCTATTCTGGCTGCAGATTATTTCTCCCTTCAGATGGGAAGACTGGCTTTGTGGAAGTGGGCCATGTTTGCTTTCTCTTCTGTATCTCTCCTATAACTTTGTTCGTGGGGTATAGTCCCAAATGTCATGTCAGTATCCAAATCTACTGTAAAAGCTTCTGCATCACTTGAATTATTCTGAAATCTTTTCCTCTCCCACAACAGGCTGAATTTCTGAGGTTGTCTTTAGGTTTTAAATGTGACTTGTTTACCTTGGACAAGAGAGTGAGGCTTGAAGAAAGGTCTCGAGACTTGGCTGAAGAAAACTTGAAAAAGGAGATCACAAATGCTCTAAAGATGCTAGAGGTTAGTATTGGCCAAGGCCGGTAGGGTGGATGGGATGAACAGTTGTGAAAGTGTCTCTCTTACTAAGGCTCTTTTTAGGATGTGTGCATGTGTGTGTAAAACATTATAAGCAAATCTGAACAAAGTCCTTAAGTGATGCAGTTGAAATATGAGAAATATGGAGGTCTGTATCAAGTTACACTGATTGAGGATGTTGGATGTGACCTTTTGACTGTGTGGGCATGAACACAACCCCTCAGTGCCTTCAGTGGGGTTCACCCTTCTTTCTCTACTAATAGCTCACACCAGTTTTCTTACCAATATGCCTCTTAGGCTTTAGTTCCTTTGTGTGAAGAAGATAACCAAGCGCAGGAGATTATTAAGAAGTTGCAGAAAAGCTTGCAGTTCCTTAGCCAGTATGCAGCCCGAGTCGCCAGTAGAGCAGAGATGCTGGGAGCTATTAATCAGGTAACTGTTTCCATGTAAATGTATTTTGTACAAAGTTAAAAGCCCCTAGATGTAAAGGGATAGCAGTGTCTGTTTGCTAGGCTTCCGATTCCAGAATTAAGTTTGGGAATCTCCTGTATGTAATGCAAACTGACCAGTACAGCTTAGTTCTGGCTTTCTCTTCTCAGATCACTGTCTGTGGTGTTATAAGGAATCCTAGGCACTGAGAGCAGCTACATTGCACTAGCATTGTGCAAAAACACACAACAGAAAAATGGTCCTTATTTAAAATAAAAAAAAAAGCCCAAAACCCCAAAAAATCCACAAAAAACTTTGCGTCAGAGGAACGTATACAGTAGAGAGCACAAGAATGCAATGTGGTAACAATAGTCTTGATGCTCTAATGGTAATTCTGTGCCTTACAGAAAGGGCAACTAATAAGTTACATCTATTTTTACAAAGACCTGCTCAAATGTTATGTGTAATTGTGTATAATGCCAAACAACAGCATGAAAATATGACTTGGCAATACTAGCAAATGCGTGGTGGCAGCTGAGACTGTAGATCAGAGAAAGAGATGAGGAGGAGTTGTAAGGGCTCAGAAAATGAAGACTAATTTATTTTAGGATAAGAGTAATCACTGGAGAAATGAGACCTGTGTAACTTGGGCATCTGTTGAGAGATGGGTTGTAGTTTGAACGAGTGGACAAAAATGAGGGGATGTTGCATCATGGTGATACAAGGTGAGAGTAGATGGTTAAGGGGGGGAAAAAATCTTAAACTCGAAACATGATGCAGTTCCTCAAAGAGCCGCTTCTTTTTCATACTGCTGTTGCACTCGCTCTGTTAGGAGAACCGTGTCAGCAAGGCTGTGGAAGTAATGATTCAACATGTGGAAAACCTGAAGCGCATGTATGCAAAAGAACACGCAGAACTTGAGGAGCTGAAACAGGTCCTGCTCCAGAATGAGAGATCCTTTAGTTCTCTTGGAGATCGAGGTAAAGCTGCTTTGCCTTTCCTCTTTCTAGCACCTTCTAGCACCTGCTAGATAGACCCTTATCTAATTGAAGCTTAACATGTTAGGTGGAGGGGTTATATGACTATTGTATCTCCTTTCCTAAAAATAGAGGAAAAAATAGCCATTTACTAACAGTATTAGAAACAACTCTCTGAAATTAGACTTGTATGTAAACTGTCATGAATCTCGGGGTGGGGGGGAAACATTGCAAGTATGCAGTAACGTTCTGGCTTTTAGAAAAGTGCATTGCATGTAGTGGTGATAATCTTATTCCTTGTGAGCAGTAAATTTGGGCGCTCACTCACACTGGAGCACTCCCAGTAGCTATTTCTGGGTAGCTGAGCTTTGACTGCTCTCTACAGATGCTTCCTGCTCTTTTCTAAGTACGAATTACAAACTCCTTAAGTGCAGGTGCTCTGAATTTCCCCCTCTAAGCAGATGGTACAGTGGTCAGGTTTTCAGATGATGCTGTGTACTTGTGGCTTTGCCAGAGAAGGATTAAATTCTTCTGAAAAATAGAGCATGTATTTTGAAAACAGAAAGGGCAGTCTTGCACGCGGGTAAAATCCTTGCAGGAGCCTTCTGAATCACAGGCTATTCCTTCCTGACTGTAAAAGATCGTCCTGTAACAGGACACTGCCTCAATAATAGAATAATACATTTAATGATAGCAACAGAAATTAATGCTTGCAGAGGATGTATAATGTGTGAATATTATGAACTTCTCTAACAAAATAGAAACCTTTTTCCTGAAATCTCATTTCTGCTTTCTGAGAGTACTCTGATACACTCTTTGCTTAAATAGATACTGCAAAAAGTCAGACGTTTGGCTGCAAATAAAGCTCACTGCATTCTTGTAAGCCTTTCTGATGTTTGATCTCTTTACAGATGAATCTACGAATAAAAAGCTACCAAATTCTTTTAACTTTAAGGTAATGGTCGTTACAGCTTAACATGAAATTTCAAGTGTGTTTTTAAGCGTGTGTGTATTTATGTTTTTCTTTTGCCTTGTCATGCACTGGTGCTCTGCTATGTGCTTGACTTGGTAGTTTTCTGTCTCAAATATGGGCTGGTGTCATCAAACACAAGGATATATTTTTCAATCACTGCCACCAACCCAAGGGAACTGCATGTGGTCCCGCTTAGAAGATTAAGTGTTCACAGAAGCTGAAATGGCTGTGCTTTCATGCAATAGTTAAGAAATATTCTTCATGTATGGTTCTCTCACCAGGGCTACAGGTTTAGCACAGAGAGATGAAAAAAATAGATTGGAGCAATTCAAATTGACTGTAGAAATTCCTGTGAGCACCGTTAGGAGAATTTAAATGCCTTCAATTTTGGTATTTTGCTGGAAGCTGTGTATCCAGCCTCGCTTGCTTAGGGGGGTAAAAGCGGTTAATGTGGAAAGATGCTGCTTTAAAGAATATGGTTTGGGCTGTGCTTTTGATTTGATTCTTCTTTGTGTGTCACTTCAAGCTAAGTATCAACATCTTTTTTTTTTTTTTAATATAGTTTGTAATAAAAACAGATGGTATTTTATGTGATCAGTGAGTAATCCAGTCATTCCTTGATAGAGTCAGTAATGCCTCTTATTTGTATAGCCATCATCATCCCTTCGAAGAGTTAGCATTGCAACATTGCCTAGGAGTGCTGGAAATGCAGGTATTGGGTTGCCACTGGTAAGTAGGGGTTCCCAGATGGTGAGGCGCTTTACCTTCTCCAAACTGGCTGGGCTGAAGCGTGAAAATGCCAATGCAGTAAGTGTGTCAAACTTCTTCTCTAGGCCCAATTCCATGAACCTGATGGAGACGAACGGAGTGATAAATTCAACAGGAGATCAAGCAGTTGGTAAAGTTACTTGGGCTTGTCTTTGAATAGGTTAAATATTTTTCAGCTCCTAACTGTGCCTGTATTAAGCAGCTTATGGAGCATCTTGAGGTATAATAATGTTTAGGCTACACCCTTCACATTAGTTTTACATGCTTCAATAGGTAAATGAGCCTTTGTGACTAAATGTTACAGCTCTTCTTTTTTTTAATTTATTTTTTTATTAAGGGTTGAGAGTTTTTTAAAAACTCATCTCAACTGTCTGGCTTTAGAACTAAAATATGAAATCTAGGCAGCTGGCATTGATGGATCTGGTTTTTGTTGTTTTGTTTGTTTGGTTCTTTTTTTTTTTTTTAGAAAAAGAATCCTAATTTCAGGCAACTAATTTTGAAACTTATTCGTCTAAGGCCTACCCAAATGAGTAGGCTGCTGCTGAGTTTCTAATTTCCTGAGGGGAAAATTAAGGCAAACTTCTTTACAATATGACAGGGGACGATTGGGAGCAAAGCAAAATGAGAAGCGTCCTTCACTACAGCGGTTCATTAGCACTTATTCCTGGGCAGAGTATGAAGATGCTGAAACAAAGTAAGTTCAATAGCAACCTCCTCTGAGGTGTGTGTGCAGGGTTGGTTGGTTTGGGTTTTTTAATGAACTCTTAACTGTCCACCACCGGATCAGGGCTATAAAGTCAAGCTGTTGTGAGCTCTCTCAGATTGAATGCTTGATGGAAAAGCTTTGGAACTGTTGATGCTTGCTTACAGAAATGAGCAGTCGGAATCACCTGCTGAAGTACAAGAAGAACCATCAAGGAAGGAAAGTATCTCTGAAAAAGGAAAATATTCATCAAAATGGAACCTAGAGTCAGTGTAAGTTTTCTCATATCATCGTGAGGTAAAGCCATGTTTGGGTGGTGGACTTGGGAAGAGGAAGCAAAGCTGTGGCTTTGGTTTGGTTGTTAATGCCGACTTCTTAAACCAACTGGGAATGAGTAATCTCAGGTGCCAGAGACTCACCCCACCAGGGATTCTTACTAATCCTTTATGGTGAGGTAAAGAGGGGCCTCATGCTATGATCCCACCTCTTCTGGTTACTCTGTGACAGCTGTTATAGCTAGGCTACTAGGTCATGCTAACACGTACTCTTGTAAAAATGATCAAGGATTTGAGGCCTGTGCAAAACTTAACAGCAGCTTTGGCACACACTGAGAGACAAGTAGTTATCAAGACCAACTCCAGACTGTTCCAGCTAATTTCTCTGAATATCTCAAGTCAAGGAAGAGAGGCTGTCCTAAACAAGTATCCCTTGGAAGCCCCTGCCTTACAGGAAAGGAGGTGTGCCATCTCTACAGAGAAACTGTTTATTCCGTATGAGTATCTTATGCTAAGCCTCTACTTCGAGCATTCCTGATCAAGGGGGAGACAAGACAATTATGCCTGTGTGTAAAACTGAGAAGACAGCAAGAACAAATATTTCTTTCTGTTGTTTGATAAAGGATGGAGGTACCCAATATCATGAGAGGTCTAGGATTTGGATAGTCAGTGAGGCTAAGACTTCTCCCTAACCTCAGGGAAGGCACTAAAGCCCTAGAAAACAATAAAACACAAGGCCAGAACTTTTCAGTGCCTTCTGCAAGCAAGATTTCTTCAGGAGCTGCAAGGCAGCTTTTGTGAATCCTCTTCAGAAACATGGCGGGGTACAGGGAGCACGGGTGCCTGAACTGGGCTCATGGGTCAGGTCAGTCACCTAAACAGCTTATCAAGAACTCGCTTACCGAAGTCTGCATTTTAAGCCCAGAACATAAGCTACCACTGTACATAGCTCCCAATACAGTAACAACCTTGTCACTTTATATAGTTAAGGATCTGTATGCTGTTTGTGGGGTCTGGTTTGCTTTAGGGTTTTTTGGGGTGGGGGAGTGGGGTGGGAAGAGGGCTTCCAAGTTTTGAAGAAAAACTGAACCACTCTATGACTTGCTCTTCTGTGCAGGTGCAATTTAATGTCATCGTGGGCATCCCATTTCAAGATGTCCTTTTCCAACGCTAACAAAACTCTCTGGGTTTCTGTTTCCATCCTGGTACTGCTTGCTGCTCTTACAAGCTTCCTCACTGGGCTGTCTCTTCAAAGACCAGCAGATGCAGCACCTGTAGGAACTGGGGACTCCTGGACTTCACTACAGCAACTGTTGTGGCCATATACAGGACTTCAACACAATGGACCACCCCCAGTATAACAAAGGTTCTGACTTTTGTAGTTACACTTCCAAGTTCTGGATGACAGTGTGAGAAGCTGAGATAGTATATTTAAGGTTACATGTTAGGTTTGTTTTGTTGGGTTGTGGGTGTTTTTTGGGGAGATTTTTTTTTTTTTAAAGCATGACTTGAAATGGAAAATTCTTGCCCCCTCTTCTGACAAAAGTAATCTTTACAAGTACTTAAAAGGGTATCAGTTCCATTCAGGTTTACAATAAAACAGTTAGTAATTTTGAACATAGCTAACAATAAATGACTAAGTGGTCTAGCCACAAGAGAATAAAGAACTTATTTTGCTTTAACAAAAATAAAATGTTTGCATTTTAGTCATTGAAGCTGTTCCAATGATTTGAATAGAAAAGGATTCAAGACTTGAAATGTAACTTTATTGAAAGCTTTTGGTAATAAAGTTTTAAAGGAAAGCATGCAGTATTTAAGAGTATGTTAAAACTCTTGTAGCAAGTAGTAGCTGATATACAACATCAATAAACAAGAAGCTAGCTGTTTCCACTTTATCAATTGCTTCTTTGCTGGCAAAGTCCTTAAGCATATGGTAAAGTGTGGAGTGAAATTCAGAATCTTCTTCTAGCTCTTCTGAAAAAGCTTCACTGGTTTCAGTGATCTTGAGCTTTTGTGCTTTCTGACCATTAAACATGTAAAGAGACCAGTCTTTGTCTATGACAGAATCTGCTTGAAGATGCTCACTTACCTATTGCAGAAAAAAATGCGCTGTAAGATGAAGCCTGTGACACTGACAATATAAATTCCAGTATGGTATACTCATGAGTGTAACACAGAAACAAAACCAAGGTGCTGCTTTGAACCCCTAAAACAACATTAGCTCTCTGTGCCGAAGAGACTCTGTACCAGGTACTGTATCAACACCAAAATCTTCCATCTAGTTTGCCTGTGTAAAATGCAAGGTTTGACCACTCCAGCTGCTGCTCCTGACTCCTGTGGACAGAGTAGCTAGGTGCAACAGGCATCATTTGTTTTAGTTCTTGCTTCTGGGATTAAGTATTACGCTAAATATTTGTATGTCACATGCCTTTAACTCAAGAGAGTGGGAGAGCTTCTCAAAATTTCAACAGTGTGGTATGTTCTGTGTCTACAACCACAACTGGGAGTACTTTTCTGTCTGTCTGGGAGAAGTTTTAACCATCTGTGTTCTAATTCACAGATGGAAACAAATCAATGCTTAAGTTGCTTATTCCCCCTTTTACAGTAGGCAACAAATGAGACCCCATATGGACAAGAAGAAATTTCCAGATATTAATTATAAAACTTGCAGATCAGATTGCTATTCAGAGGATGCCTACAACAGGATACTTCATGACAATCAGCATCCAGCTGCATCACCCCAGCTTTGGCTAAAGCGTCAATAGCTGACCTGTCAGTTACACATCCTAGCAGCTTAGCAAGTGTCTTTGTTACTGTGGTGTGTGTCCCCTTAGAGGTCTCACAAATGCATGAGCTGCGCAGCAGTGGAGAAGCAGGCTCTGAAGTTTTACTGACACACACTGAGCACTGCCAAGTAGTCAACCCCAAACCTTAAAACTGCTGCACTAAGAGCGTAGGCAGGGGTTGAAGACAATGTTTGAGATGAGTATAACTTATAGAAGTTAATTGTTTCTGTCTCTTTAACTGTGATAGAGTTCTGTGCTGGTTTTCTCTAGAAGTTTAGTCTAAATCCACAAACCTTGAACACTACTTGCTCTTGACCTGCTTCTAGATTCCACTTGCTCCAGGCAAAAGCAAAAGCAGATGCAACCAGTGCCATCTGTTGATATGCCCTAATTTCTGCTACAGCAGCCTGTAATGCAAAAGTACAAGTTAGAAAATATATATATCATTCAGTCTATACAAATATTCTGTGTTATACAAATGTAAGAAAAAAGCTTGCTTTAACCATAATCCGCTGGCTAAGCTGGCAGAACATTTGTGTGCTTGCCACCTGATTCTGCACAACAGGTCTTCATACAAGAAAATGTTACCCAAGTGAAAAATAGATGGAAAAAACAAAAGGAAAACCATCCACTCTTGCACTCACCTTCTTGTTCACAGAGACATACTTGTAAGAATACTCTCCTGGGAAAATATTCACACCAGCTTTTTTCAAAACTGCTCTTAGGTCAACTGGACTTATCCATTTTCCTGTGACATGGGAAAGCACATCCTTCTCTTCCACCAGTACTGAAGACAACATACACTGATTACCCTGTTGTACAAACCAGGGAAAACGCAACTTACCGGTCATGAAAGCTCTTTTCTGCTTCAGGCATCAAATACTAGTATCTTTGCTACTCTGGATATCCCATACAGTATCTACCACTCTGGGCTGTAAACTTTCATTCATGTATCCTGAAGAAAGCCACTTTTCAGAAATGATGCTGGTCTACTGGCCCATGCTTATGCTCATACTGATGCTTTTAAAATCATGTCTGTTACTGAACTGATTTATATAGCAATAAGCATACGGATAATCATGCGTAACTTGAACCTTTAGAAGGAACAAGTAGCATTAGTAGTCGGTTGCTTGAAATGCTTTTATTTCTCTTGGTATAGTTGGGAGGAGAGAGGAGCAATTTTTAAGTCTCTAGCTGGTGAGAGAGTCTTGAATTCAGCAAGGCAGTATCAGTACCAAAGCACTTACTGGAATTTTGCAGAACAATCATACAGATGCTTTCTTCTGACCAGCTCACAGAAAATAACTGAAATTAAATCACCCGTACTGTTCCTTACAGTGCTTGGAAAGGAAGAGATCCTCCTTCATTTTCACCGGCACAGATTCAAATGTGAGATTCAAATGGCTCTTGTGGAAGCATCCCAAGTTCTTAATAAAGGACACTGTAATAATTCTGTATTTTTTTTAAAATCTGCAACTGTTTTATAAAAAAAAATTATTTACAGTACCTTAATTTGTATCTGAATTGTTGCAAAGACTGTAGTAACTATAAGTAGAGCTTCGTCTGTGCCAGTAGGTCGCAATTCCCATGCCTGATATGGCATGTTGAGATGAGCATCCTGGAGAAGTGCGATTGTATAAAAGGCACCCATCTCAAAGGTGATACTCTTTTCTTGTGTTTCGTACATTATGTTGCTGATGCCATCAGTTCTCCACTGTTGGCCTTTACAAAAGGGATGCAAAAATGCAAAGATGTGTATGTAAAGCTTCTGCTTGTGAGATGTGCTGGAGAAGAATGAGTTAGCAAAGACATCCTAAGTTAACTAACATTCACAGTTAAGATAAAATATTATGCACAAAATAAAGAGAATTCATTTAAGGCAAAAACTCCCCTCATTTTAATTGTCTTTATGTACAAGATTGGGCTAATTTTGACAGGAAAGCTTCTCCTTCATCTCAAAAGAAATACAAATATTAATGTAACTGTCATTTCTTACTTGCTATATAGCAGTCCACAAGCTCATTTTCAAGTATAACTTCAAACATTAAGGCTTTTTAATATGTTCTACTCTCTTTCATGAATGTCAAGTCAGAGATATTTTGTATTTATGTAATAACTGGAATATCACATTTGGTTTTTAACATTTAATTTTCATATTATAACTTAATACTAATACATGTAGTTAGGAGCTAATTTGGCTCAAAGTGGACTTTACATGGCTGCACCCTAGCAAAACTTGATTTGTGGTATACAGTTGTACTACTCCCCATTAAATGGTGTGTATTATTTTCCATTCATATTAAAAAGCTACAGTAAAAAGCCTCAAGGAGCAGTCCATTATTAGATACGATGCAGAAGCCAAATCTAACAAAAAAAAAAAAACAACCCCAAATCAATTAACACTGAAGTCCCCAGATTATTTCTGGGCTCTGAATTGGCTCTTATCTTTACAGCTGGACTCTGGAATTAGTCAAACTCAGGTATAAATTCCATTATTTAAACTTAAAATAAATTTATGTCCTAAGTTCGTACCTGCAGGATCCCATCGGGCTATCACAGGATCCTCAAAATACATCACATTGTCCAAAAGCCTAAGGGTTATCTGTAGTGGTGGATGTGTGGCATCTTCAGCCTCTTCTGGGGGATATGGGTATGCCTCCAATCCAACATCGAGTAACTTTGGCAAAATGGGAAAAGGACAGATAACATTTTTATTAGAAAATGCAGTAGCCTACTTTTTTTTTTTTCTTTAAGTCCGCCTAATCACCATTTAAAATTTATTAGTATTAATGGTTTGCTAATATTGCGCATTCCCAACTACAATGTTGAAGACAGTAGAAGGGTGACTACCAACAGGCCTTTGAACCCTTCACGTGCTGTCGACGGTACCCTTAAGGCAGTGCCACACAGTAGGCATAGTCACAGTCTCCAAAAAAACCAAGAGCACCTGAGAGGCAAAAGCAGACATAATTCCACTTTGTCAAAGGGAATGAAAAAGGTCACGTGTGACTAGTAATGCAGGTCTGTGTGCTCGGCTGGGAATGAAGATCCTGTGCCTCTCGATCTGCCCACAGCCCCGCTTTCTTAGTTTGTATGGGAAATTCACTTATTAAAGGTTTCCAGCTTCACAGTAAAAACTGTGAGGTAGGTTAGTGCTGCATCAGGCTCCATGAGTGGGAAAACTAGAGCACATTGGCTACAGTCCTCAAATATCTTGCAGAACCTGGAATTGAATTGGCAGTAATTTTATAACCACCCTTCTTTAAGTGTACCTTTCACATATGAAAAACTAAGAACTTCTATCTTTGCTTTTACTTTGGCCAAGAGCATTTTCTAGCACAACGATCTGTTCTAGCCATGCTGATGAGCACCGACTGAGCACACACCTCTCTAAGTGCAGGCTGACCTGTTCCCCCCAGCTGCTCCAAAAATTGGCCAAGTGTAATTGAAAAATGATTTGAAAACTTGGTCCTTTCGTTTGCTCTCAAGAAACCCTGTACGCTACATATGTACAGGGGCGACACACCTCAGGAACAGCTCTTCAAGGATGACAGAGGACTGCATGGGGTGTAATCTCTCTCCTCACTCACCTCCACCATACTCCAGTCCTTAATTTGTTTGACCTGAGGTGGAAGCTGCAGTACGTCAATGTGGTACACACCACCCACTGGTACAAACTGTTGCAAATCAACAATGTTTTCATCAGTTATCGCCTCTTCTTTTTCATTCGTCTCTTCCTGCATCAGTGGATCCTGAACTAAAAAATAGCCAAACAGCATGAGTTAACTTGCTGCTTAAACTAAGACACTGAAATTTCCCAGTTTTATTTCTCACTTTTGCACAAAAAGCCCATGTGCTTGAAGTGCTTTATACTCTGCAGCATTTCAGCACCATCTACTGGTGTTCCCCAAATCTTTTAACAATTAATTGAAATGTGGGGAAAGAAAGACGGCTGGACAATGAAAAGCACTTCTTGTTTGGTACTGAGCTTGTTAACAGACTAATCTCTGCTCTAACTTTGTAGTCAATTCAAAGATACATATGAATAACGTTTTACCGACAAAATGAGTCATCATTAATCGCAGAAGAATTTCACAAGTATACAATACAGTAGATTCTGGACAGGTTTAGTAAGATTGTGTTGGTATGACAAGAAATGAGGCAAATAAAAAGACATAAGGCACCTACAGGTCATGTGCTGAAGGTGAAAGACCAGTGATATTTATGAAGAGCAAGAAGGATTTAACATGAACAAAATTTTCAGATAACAAAGATGATAATTCATATTTTTCTATGCATAATAATGTATATATTACATATATGTATGAATTTAAGTTTTAATTAATTGGAAAATGTTATTAGACGGCATCAATGCCATGGACAAAAATGCCTAGAAATATTTTCTTTAAAAAAAAAAACAAAAACAAAACAATCAAGCCTACATAAAAAACATTGCACCGGATGTTACAGAAGGAGGATGGAAGTTACTGTTGACAGGGATCAAGAAAAAATGTTCAATACTGTAAAAACAGCTACTGTAAGTGTTTTGAAATTTGCTTTTAGAGAATGACATAATCTCAAAAAATGACAAATATTTATATAACCTGTCTTCAAACTTTTTAAAAAACAAATGAAAATGGTGTTAATTTTATAATGTCAGATTTAGTTGCATTATGCAGAGGTTTTATTCTACTGTATTCACACAACAACATAATGTCCCTTTGCAGTTATTCCCAGCAAAAAAATTACAGGAAGTAAAAACCATTTTACTATCAGCCACAGTGATAGCTTGCACTTTAACTTGCTTTTTAAAATAATAATACAAAAATATTTAAGTGTTTTCTAAACAAAACTATTCATTCTCCCAAGCTAAACTAACTTCTTAACACTGGTACAATGAAGTTAAATCCAGAGAACTGCAGTAGTTCTCGCTCTTTTCCCTATTGTTGCATTCCTGGTTTTTATCTCTCATCTACCTGGCTGCCGGTTTTCACTGAATTTGTGGTAACTGAGTATCCTTTCAAACTCTATTCTGAAAAGTGAATAGGTTTGCAAATCATTAGCATGCCATAGTTTCAAAAGCCTTTTCTCCTTATTAAAGCAGCTAAAGAAGCTTGAAGACATTCAGGTATAGTAGTAAACTTCTGTGCACATACATTTCACCTAATACTACAGTAGGGATTTTCAAAGCCTTACCGAAATAAAATAGCAAATTCCTCCAAATGAAGCCCAAGTTCTTCATATTCTCTTGAAACCCACCTTGTTTGGTGGGTGGTCTTTAGGGTCTAGTCTGACAACTGGTTGCTTGGACTGTGCTCAGCAGAAAGTGTTGTGGGGTGGGGTCTGGGTTTTTTCCACAACAAGGAAAAGGCTGTACAGTTCAGCTAAACGTTGCTGAATAGTTTGCAGTTGTTTTATTTGAGACAGTACTACAAGAAAACTCACTCATTAAACCAAAGGACACCACAACACTGAAGAAATTTGTAACTTAACTTATGTGGGACAGATGATAAACAGTTTTAGTTCCTAGAATTACGCCCTCTTTTAACAAAGTGTATCAGCATGTATCTCGCCTTAAGCACACATTTAAGTAATATTCAGTAATATCTACACTACCTGAGTGCCTACCGTTATACACATTTGAATAATTTTTTTCTGAGAAAGTCAATCTCACCAGACAGCCTGGCAGATCCATAAAGATTGTGTGTCTCACCCATAAACATACATAAACATACGCATAATAATACACAAATGTAAATAAACATAATAAACATGTACATGAACATAAACACAAATAATAAGTAAATTAAAATAAGTGAGGGGACAAAATCCATTTTCCTATCTGTCTTATCTTCTCCCTGCATTTAACAATCATTAATAGAAATGTCAACAAAACTCAAGTGTTATCAAAACATCAATATATTTATAAACTTTGTTCCATTTTGCATAGAGATCTATATCACCATGTCTCCATATATAAAATAAAATATTTAGAACAAGTACTTTTGTAATGCTGCACATAAAAACTAACCGAATACCTTGTGATGGTATGTCCAAGATTTCTGATTTCTTCTCAATTTCCTCCTCTGTCTCATTTATATCAGCTATGCTATTGCTGTTTTCTTTGAATGAGATACTCTATATAAAAAGCAAAAGACATTTTTTCTTTAGTCGGAGACAGACACAAAAAAGAAGAGGGTATCACCTCCTCCAAGGAGGCCCAAGGAGAAAGAGTACAGTTCCACTCCTCCAGCAACATTTGCACCAACCTTGCTACAGGGTCAAGGTTTGAGGAGAAATCATTTCTACCTAGATAGCAAAAATAGTTTTGATTAAAAGTACTCTCCAACTTTGGAACCGGATATATAAATAGAGATAAACATAAAATAATTACTTCATTTCCACAGCAAATTCCATCTCGATCTCCCCAAGTACCACACAAGCACTTAATCTTTTTAGCAGTGTGGGCACTCAAAAATTATGTTTATGCTGACTTTACAGCTAGAAGAGTGACACAAAGAAAACTTAAGCCAATGTTGAATCCAAAGCCGTACCGAAACTCTGCCAAAACCCCCACTTGCAGTCTTAGCCTGTGCCTTGCCCATGATACTTATTCCCTTTCTCACACTGTTTTCTATTTTCAAAACATTACCCTAGATTTCCAACCCAGATACGAACTCATCCCTGTCACAGCAGACTCCTCTGGAAGCACAGCGGTAGACAAATGGCAATTCAGTGTCCAAGCCATCCCTCTGGAGGCACAGGCGCCTCCTGTACCCTGTGCTGTGCCTGCCACTGCGTGGGAAGAACACACGTCTCCTGAAACAGGACAGAAAGTGAGGGGAAAGAAGTGTTTACGCACATAAACGTGGGGGAACTCAAGGCAGAGCCAGACAGGAGGAGAGACTGCAGTAGCTGAGAGAAGTGGAGTCTTCAGAGGGAATAGGAAAATTCACAAAACGGGATTGAGAGAAAGAGAGTAAGAGCTGGGAAAGAAAAAGAGAAGGAATGAAATGAGGAGCTTGAAGAAAGTCTGAAAAATGTAGGTGAAAACTGGCAAAAGACAAGATTTGTCATACAAGACAGAAAAAAGGAACCAAGAAAAACGGGATTTCAGGCACTGATTCACTACAAAGGTTCCGGGGACTGAAAAGGAAAAAGGCAAAGGTTGTTGCTCCAAACATATTAAGGCGGCATAAAACATGATGTTTCACAGTTATTTGTGCAGAAATTTTAGACAGAGAACCCGAGTCATTTACCTGCAGGTCATAGAAAGTGAAAAACCCAAACCCAGTAAGGAAAATACAAACCCAAGCAACCTCCACAATATCTAAAGCCAACACACTCCATTGAAGAGTGTTGATGAAGAGAATCCAGCAGCCAGAAGCAGTATCGGGAAAGCCCTCTACTGGCAAAGCTTCAGCATACAGACACGGAGCAGCCAAGTAACTGCACTTGAACTGAATCCTATTCTGCACGCTGCAAATTTTCCTAATATTGGATTCCTGCAGTGATTTTATGGGGCTGTCAGTTTCTCAGAAGCAGAATCTGGACATACATCACAGATTTATGGAAATATCTTACAACAGCACCTGACGTTCCTCATGGCTTGATTCTACTCTTAAACTGCCAACCAAATGCCAACTCACGCACGTCAACTGCGTGGCAACTACCACACCCTGTCCAAGCTTCCCTTTCTACCTTCTGTATGACAATCCTTGGTCATCCATCCTTCCATTCCCTTGAGAAGATCTATGGCACAGTATTAACACAAGTTGCCTTTTTCTATAAAACGTTTAAGAACCTGGCTCGCTCAGGCATAGTCACATTAAGAAGCTGTTAGACTGTGAGTCGGCCTCGAGTAACAGCAGCATTGCAGAACATCCTTTTGCAGGATTTTTCACCTACCTTTCTCCCATCAGAACATGTTTCTTCTTCAGTGGGCATGTTGGGCTCTTTTCTGACTGTCTTTTCCTCTTCTTCTGGTTCTTCTACATTGTCTTTTGAATGCTGAGTTAACTCTTTGCTATCTAAGACTTCTAGTTTTGGCACACTCTGACAGTGCAGCCAAAGTGGAGATACATGGTCATAATAAGTATGCAATATGCGAACAGCAACACTGCTCATAGCCAGTGACTTTGGAAGATCAAATCCATGCTGTGTATCATAAAATATGTGATTTTTGAACCTGTAAATAACAGTTACAAAAAATTACATTCCCTAGTAAGATTGGCAGCATTTATTGTTATATTTCTTCGTAAGTATTCAAATTGATGTTTTACACTAAAAGTTACCTAAATTCTCTTTTGTCACATTGCACAGTCTAAGAAATAGAGAGGAATGTCATGATACGCTTCCTGTCTTGTACTGACAGCTGTCTGTAAGCCCCTCCAGAAAAGCTGTAACTGCATTAAAGGGATCAGGAGCTGCAAAAATAACGGTCCCGATAGGATGACAAGGAGGCAGAATCAGACGGCAGCTCTTCTACACAGTACATTCCTGGTAAAACAGACTAATTTAATGGGCCAATTCCTACATAGGTGAAGTTACCGGCTGTCTGCGTTACATCAGTCTCAGCATCTTCCACATAAAATCCAAAGAGATACACAGACGTAAAGGTAATTTGGATGATCAACAGTATTACACAGCCACCGAACTTTGTGAGTGTAGGAAACAGGCTAAGAGCAGCATAGGAGGCCAACTTGCATCAAGTCAAGTATCTAACCTGTGAATTTGGGTTCTTTCATCAGATACGGAAGTTTCTTGCTCATTGCAATTCCCGGCCAACCAAACCCGGAACAATTCAAATAATACTTATTTTCTGATAAGATCAGCTAGTCACACATTCTAAAAATCTTCTAGTAAAGCAACTAGAAGATTTTCTTGGTTGAAAAATTTAAGTGCATCTCTAAGCTGACCAAAAGGCTTTAAGACTAACCCAAATGGGCTCTTCCTGCAGGTCAGTCTGACATTGCTCAGGACCCAGCCTTCTAGTTATCTTAGCAAAGCTTGCAGCAAGAGGTCCTTATCAAGGCAAATTTTACCAATTTATTCCTCATATTTGCAGAGTGGGAGTAGGAAGTGCACTCAAAAGTCTTGTTTTGAAAAATATATCAGTTAAATGGTAATCTAATAAAAAAACCATCTTAGATTCAGAAGCCACTATGGAGGATATTCCAGGCTCTAGAATCCTTTATCTAACAGAGAACTGAGCACAAAGCATCATTCACTGCTTTGCAAGAAACTGTAACAGCTTAGAAATTATTTTAATGCATCAGCAAGAAACATTACTTTCAGAAGAATTTCAATTCTCTGCATGAGTTTTATTGTTTTCCTTTAAAAATTGTTCTGGCAGTAACAGGGTTCTTCTGTAGCATCTTAAGAAACAAAATTTATATATATATCTTTTTATACATTTATCTACATATATAAAACACTCCTGTTCCTTGAATAAAACTCTGATGTAACCAGTACCTTCCTTAGCAACAGGTTGGTATGAAATCCATCAGTTGAGAGTCCGTAGAACAAAAGCTATTCGACATGAAAAAGACTATGAGAAACTGGTTCTTGGTGTTTACTTGACTTGGGTAGACAGGGCCAGGCCTCATTTCAAATTAAGAATTTCAGTATGCTGTACCTTGCTTTCTTCTTCAGATTGGCCCAAATACAAAAAGTAACATTTTTATCCTTTATGACTGCCTGCATATTTCCAGTGTCAGAATCTTCATACATACTAGCTGTCTACAAAGAAAAAGCAGATTAAATCATGTTTTCTTCTTATTTACTTTGATTTACTTACATTTACACTGGAATAAATAAGAAAAGACATGTAGGAATAAAAATATACCAGACCAAGCTCAAGTATGTTGCATTTATGTAGTAAAACATAACAGTTATAGACTCAAATCTCTTTGTTAAATTTTGAACTATGTTCTTTTTCTTCCTCTGACTTCATCAATTCTGTCAGTCAAAATTCCGTCAAATATGGGATCTTTCATTATTCATTATCCCTTTCAATGGTACTGCCTATCTCCCTTAATCATGTGCCCACAGAAATACTTCTCAGGACAAGTTTAAAAAAAAAAAAAAAAAAAAAAAAGACTTACTGAGCAATAAAGCACAGCCCACAGCCTAGCCCACAGCCACTGCACAGATTATTTTATATTTTTGTCAATATACAACTTGTGAAATAATGATTACATTAGGAGTTTAATTGTAAAGACGATCAAGAATTTCACATTTCTTAATTTGCAGAGGTTTTGACTGTGAACAAACATACAACTGGTTCACTATTTGCTTTACTTCTTTTCCTTTTTTTGTTTCCTCTAGCAATATTCTTTTGCTAAACATACTTACATATATGATTAATATACTTAAATAGCAAGCAAGATCACTACCTAGACAACCAGAAAACTGATTCCCAAGTACATTTTCATTTTCTTGATTAAATATTCTTTAGTCTTGCCAAGATCTGCTTAAAAATATTTTAGTCATATTAACTTGTATTTAAAAATGTGTACAAGCTAACCTTATGACCTGCTTTTCATATTTGCAATTTTTTGTACAGTCAACTAACTTTAATTTAAATCGAGACAAAATAGGAAACAAATTTCATACAGCGCCCCTTGTTTTCAACGTCTCCAAATCTCACAAAATGTCACAATAATTTAATATTAAATGTCTTAGTGATGAGAATTTCCTCTCTAAAGTTAAGATTTGAAGACATACAAGTCTGGTATCTGCTATACACAAGATTTGGAAACTCAAATACTAACTTTGGAAACTGAAATACTCATCTCTGACAATTTAAGAACAAACAAAACCAACCATCACAACAAGACACTTGTAGCTAACCTTATGTGCATTGGGCATATTACAACTTTTAAGTAGTAAATCTTACTTACTTTAAGCAGGTGTTCTGTTGCTCCATTGTACTTCTGATGAAGTAGATTCTGCAATTCCAGAATAGATTCCTGGTACTGCACTGTTTCTTTTTCTGTTATCTCATTTGGTGGTGTGTCCAATAAAATAAACTGCAACTTCTCAATTAACTAGAAGACATTATATGTGGGAAAAGTATCTCTGTTTTGACACCACCTGTAATATACTGTGTGTTCTGTCATAAAAAATGAGGCAAACTTGCTTCCTTTGTACCTAAACACATGTTGGTCGCAGAAATAATCTTTTTCTATTCTATCTCTAGAAATTGTGTTAAGCCAGCACTATCAGATAGACAGTCAACCATGCAAAGTGCTGGAAATTCCAGGGTCAAGTCTGCCTTTCTTCATTCCTCTAGTCCAATTCCTTCATTCCTTAACCTGTGGGCTGTGAAATCTTAGCTTATGAAATAGATCATTTATTGAACCAGTTGGTCATATGAAGAAAATTTTGGTCAAAAATTAGTTTTAATTAAAAGCTTACAGCTTTATTTTGGAACCATATTTTCTATAGTAATAATCTCAACTACGAAATCTTAAAAAAAAAAAATAGGAAGACATACAGCAATCACATTTTAATTCTCAGAACAATCTTTAGCGTGAAGTTTGGAGCTCTGTCATTACATTGTTGTCTTCCACTACATGCTTGTATAGAACTAAAAAATTCCTAGCTAGCAAAAGCGACCTGCAGCACTGAGATGAAGGGAGGGTCAGATTACATTTTATGCCTCCCTTCAGACTTGCCAGACTCTTCCTCCTCTTAGCCTGTGGAATCGCAGTGTTACTGCTCGTTAAAGGTGTGGCAAAGCAGCAGCCGAATTGTAACTACTACTGTCTTTTTTGCACCTTTAACATGGTCTACCTTGATAGTGAGGTGGTCCCTGTCAACTCTGAACTGCTGATCTACACGATCTCACAGTTCAGTGTGTTTAACAGTTTCCTCTAAAAACATGTAGAACAGGAAGGAAATGCTCAAGTGTTTCAAACCAAGAGAAGACAGACAACCTTTTTGACATCACCTTGCATTTCCAGTAGGGGCGAAACAAAAATGCCTATGTTCTAGTATCACATAATACTCTGCTGAGCATACAGTGCAAGGTAGTACACGTTCACAGGGCCTGAAGTAGCTGTAACTGCTTCCGTGTCGGATGGGAAACACAGAGCGGGGGGAGGAAGTGTGTTTGTGGGAAAGACATGACAGCAGGGAGAAGAGTGGTGAGAAGGAACGGAAGTGGGCAACTGCCAGGCTTTTTGCTTGGGTTGCAGTGTAGAAGAGGAATGGAGGAGTAATCTGTTGAAATTCTTGGAAAGGACCGGCACATTCCCCACTGTCTCAGAAAAAGGCAATATGCAGAAAGTGAAAATTGCAGCACCTCGCAAGCATTGCAAGATAGGAAATCTAACGCTCGGAACCAAACCAGCCCAATGAAAGTTGTATTACGCATGCGACTTTCACCCCCAATTTCTGGAAGACCCCATTTAACTTTCTGAAAAACACTATAAAGTTAGCATAAATGAAAATAAAATCTTACATTTACAGAGCAGCCACAAATTGCTTAAAATTGCCTCACAAACCGTCAATGGTTGGTGGCTTGCATTTTGGGAACTCCTGCTCTTACATGACACTTTACTGGCTGTAAGTGTTACACAATAAGGCTGCTGTCCACTGAAGCATCTATATACGACACAAGCTTATATGTTCTGGCTCAAGACTGTTTAAAGGGTACACAGCAGGGAAGATGGATGTTGGAATACTAGAGCTCAGTGTAGAAACATTACACACAAATCCCTTAAATGCACTGCATATTTAAAGTCAATAGTCACCTTTTTTAGAGTTAACAGTAAATCGGTAATTAAAAAAATGTAAAAACTGAAGAAAAACAGCTGGGTTTTGAAGGCTATAGCCAATTTCAGTCATTCGGCCGCAAAAAAAAAAAAAAAAAAAAAAAAAAAAAAAAAAAAAAAAAGAAAAAAAAAGAAAAAAAAAGAAAAAAAAAGAAAAAAAAAGAAAAGGGGAGGGGGCTGTTAAGGATATGTTCTGGTAAATTTAAACTAAAAAATACCATTTTAGCACTTACATTTAGCACTTGTTCTCCCTTCTCCATCACAAGTTGAATGTCCTCATTTTGATCTTCACGCCATAAACTCATGAAAGTATTTATTTCCTGCAGTACAGTTGGGTCAGGACTTCCATCACAACTGAGGTAATGCTCCCACTACAGAAAATGTTCAAAGAAAAGTAGATATGAGCATGTGGTGCAAATGACTATCATTATTACAAGAAAAAGGAGGATTCTGAAAGACAAATACATTGCAGTGATACATTCACACCTGCATCTAAATAGGACTGTAGCACCACCTGGCTTATCACTATGCCAGAAAAAAATGGTTTACCCTGATATTAATGTGTTAAGATCCTTCTGCCCACCTAACATTTGCTGTTCATACTTACTCATTTATCAGTGGTTTCTGTTCTGCTAGGTAGAGCTTGCATGTCTACAAAACGAATGAATTCAGCACCTGCCACAAATGAGGGGCTGAAAGAATAAATGACTGAGAACATAAATGAGGAACCAGTGCAGGTGGAAGAGGCAGATGGTTCTCAAACCAGATACTGCCAACAAAACTGAAAAGTCCCACGCTGGCAATAAAGCTGCTTAAGAGCCTTCTACTCCAACATGTTTATTTCTCCTTTCTCTGCTTCTGAAGGAGATTTCCTCCTCCTCACCAGCACCAATTCAGCTGTTACAGAAACCTCTGGTGGGAATGTGAAGTCCTAGATTTTTTTTTTTTTTTTTGAATAATTTTATTTTCAAATCAATTATTGGTCATTCTTATAGGTGGGGGAGTCAAAAAAAAAATCTGCACCAGGCTAAACCCACTTAACTCTATATATGAGCTTAACATTGGCTCATGGGATCAATTTATCACCTCTAATGTAATTTTTTTCATCCATATAGTAAGATATTAAGGAAACATTGCCGCCCTGTTTACTGTGAAGATTAATAATGCAATGTTACTGAAGAATGCATTACAATGTAAAATGGATCTTTTAAAGCAAAAGCGCTTGTATAATTGCATTCCCAACCACTTCCATAACCACTCCTACTGACTTCAAAAAAAGCAATAATAGGTGAGTGCTCAGTGCACTGAAAACTCCTGTATAAAAGACTGATCAGTCTTCAGTAATTAAAACATTTTATTTCTTTTTTTTTTACATCTTTGCACTTAAAAGAGACCTTCAGTTTCATCACCAGGAAAGCACATCCTTAAGAATAACAGCACTTGCTCTTTGAGAAAAAGGATAAATTCAATGAAAATTTGTATGCGTATCTGTTAATCTGAATTGAAATTGTTCAGAATTGTTCAGGACATGGAAACTCAGCATTTGGTATTATATATTTCTTTTGCCCTAAATATTCTTAACAACAGACTAATGCAAACTCTAGTATTTCCCATAATCTACCAGTATTTTATTTGAAGATTTATTTTTAAAATAATAGTTCCATTTTGCCATTGCTTTTCAAAACAAAAAAATTCTTGTTTCTCCTTCCAAGAAATACTCTTCAGAAACATCCATAAACAACTGTCACCTTTCAAAATGACTGACAGATTCTCTTGTTCACAAGAATAATAAAGTCAGAGCTTGTCACCAACTGAAAAAGGTAACAAACATCATCCAAAGGTATCAAGACGTAACTGCGAAGTTCTCATGCCGCACCCTTGTGGCAACGAATGCTAAGGGTACAGTGGAAGAGTGTAACCAGTGTGCCTGGGACTGACTGTTCCCTCTGCAGGGCTCCTGAGGCCATGTCTGAAGTGCTGTATCCAGTTTTGGGTCCCTCAATACAAGAGAAAGAGTGGTAAATTGGAGAGTCCAGAGGAGGGATGTTAAGATGGTTAGGGTACTGGAGAAAATGACACACAAGGAAAGGCTGAGCTTTGTTTGTCTGGAGAGGACTAACAAAGCTAAGGGAGGAGATAATTAGAATCTACCAGTACCTAGAGAGGGGCTACAGAGAAGACAGAGGCAAACTTTCCTCAGATGTGCACAGGGTGGATGTGACATGACAATTAGGCAATGATCACAAGCTGTTACAAGGGAAATGCCAATTGGATTTGAAGAAAAACTGTTACAGTGAGAGTGGTAGAGCTGCCAAAAAGGTTGCTTAGAGATACTGTGGTATCCCCATCCTTAGAAATTTTCAAAACCCAACTGAGCACCTTGATCTAACTTCAGAGTTTGCCCTGCTTTGTGCAGGAGGTTGAACTATATGAATTTCAGAAGTCCCTTCTAACGTGACTTATCCTATGATTCTAAATTTGTTCCACAGAGGCTTTATAAAGGATTAAGCGATATGCAAGACAAAGAGAAAATCCTGGTGTCCACAAGTTTTTTTAACCTTACTTGGAACCAAACTGACCAAATCTCATATCAGACTGTTACTGAATGATGTTTCTGCAAGACGGATTCACAAGAGTGAAATGTTCTGCTAGTGTATTTCCATAACTTACTATTTAAAATTTAACTTTACAGGCATATAGTTCTATTGGGTGATGATTCAACCACCATGTATGTCACCCTAAACTGCAGACGTTAACTCTTAGCTGCATTTTCACATATTTCCAGCCCTGATATCTGACCAAGATTTGTACCATGTCCTTCAAAGTTTTGGCCAACTGTCTCCGAATGATGACGTGTGATATCCAGGAACCACTGGAACAAATGTCAACTGTCTCAAATTCTACAAAAATATTTTTAAGCCCTGGTAGAGCTTTTTTTTATGGAATGTTTAAAAGTAGAATGAATTAAACAAATAGAAAAGGAAGGACAAATACCAGAACATCTGAAACTGCAATTCCTCTTGACTGCTGGGGTAAGCTGCGGGGCCCTAATACCTTGATCAGCCAGACAGGCTTCTCTTTGCCAATGTTTCTTTTCTGTGTACACCAAAGTATAGAAGACAGAGGAGAGTGAGGATGGCCAGTTACTACCTTGAGATGGAACTTGAAATGCAGTCATAGCACACACTTAAGCTCAAGAAATGGAAGCATTTCTGGATTCTGTAATAGAGACAGAGCCTAAAGTCTCTTCATTGTCAAACCTCTACAACACTGAGCGGATTTTGGAAAGAAAGCTTACCTTTGCATGTGCTCTATCATCTGTTTTCCACTGCTGTGCGGACAAAAACTTCCGTTCCAGTGAATGAAGTTCTGCTAGTTCAAATTCCCTTCGTTCTCGATCCTGGTTATATATCAGAGGAGTTAAATATTTGGTTTACTACTTAGAATTATTTTATATAAAAGAAAAAAATTTAGGATATTTGAATGAGTTATCATTTAAACAAATCCAAACACTGGTAACTTGCTTTTTTATGAAACATTTAATTGAGAAGACTGCAGCAGTTCACAATATGTTATTGTCATTACATTAGTTGCTGAGCCATATGATAAACATAATGTGTCACAAGATTGTTAACCTCTCACTTGAACAATTTCCATATCATCATCCTGGAACTACCTCTAATGAGAGCTGATGAAAAATGTAAGCATATGTTGGAAAAATGTGTGCAAGATGATTTATTTTTTCCTTATAATTTCTATTATTTTAAATTTATCTTCTCTCTAGGGGCAAAATTCTGGGAAGGACAAGAGGCACAGGCAAGAGTGACTTTTTTCTGGGGGGGGGGAAATAAAATGTTGTACATCTCCTTTTTTTTTTTTTCTTTTAAACACAAAAATATTTAGATATTGCCAATCAGTTTTTGTTCTGAATTCCATTCGTCTTAGAAAAATAAACATACATATTCAAATACACACACACACACATATATATACACGCACACATACAAATCACTGCATCTGTCCTAATATGTAATCACTTCTAGAATTTATACCAAAATTTTCCTGCCACAACTGTACCAAATGTAATTATGGGGAGCATAAAAAATATATCCAATTGAAAGTATAGTGCAAATGGAAAAAAAAGAAGTATTTATTCAAACTAGAGTATCACATATCCCAAAAGTTATTTAACCACAGCATCTTTATGTATCAAAAACAGGCAAGACTATCTTGTCTCAGAGAATTTTTCTGAATCAAAGCAATACTAAGCCAAATATTGGCTTCGTGAAAGAATACTATAGAAAAAAATTTAGCACCATTTCTCTTGACTTTACATGTAATGTGTTTTATTTAATTACTAGTCCAGCTCACTACCTTCTCAACTTGTGGGATCATACGCAAGAGTACCTTTCAGTGATTTGGCTAGATTTTTCATTATTAATTTTAATCTAGTGATGCTAGAAAATTTCCTCTGCATTGTTCCCAACACTAAGGACATAAGGAAATTCCTTTCCATTCTCACACTAAATTATTGATGTTTTACAGACCTTGTCACAAGTTTAGAAATAGGATTAGAATTTTTCAGTAACTATTGAGTATGAACTAACTTTTGCCTCAAGCTTTTCCATCTGCTCTTGTTCAATTCTCTCCCTTTCAAGTCGTGCTGCTTCTTCTTGTTGAGCTTGCAATCGGGCTTCCTCTGAGAAATATATCAAAAGCATAATTATATTTTGCTTAATAAAACCAGACAAATTATTTTCTTATTAGCTCTAATGGCAAAACAACCATAATAATGAGCAACACAAAGGTGTATCTTACATTGCGCAGAAATCTTCCAAATGAGACAAATTACTTTGAATGACAGTACTAAAACACACTATCTATGGCACTGGCCCTATCAGCCTGTGACAATAGAAGTGGAGACAAGGATGAACAAGCCCTCTTTTTCCCCTCAGAAACAGTGTCCTCTCCCTTTATCTACAGCTTGAACAGGCCCAGGTTCTTAATCCAATGTCTATGGTGAAACTGCCTGAGTGGTTCAGTCCCAAGGTAGTCTTGTCCTTTCCTACAACCTTTTGTGGGTACCTCAATCTTACAGTTACTTCTTCATTGAAATCCTCTTCAGGATCAGTTACTCCTGATCACAGTTTTAGCTTTTCTTTGCTGCCACAGGGACTAGAAAATCAGAGAGGATGTGAAAACTGAATTGCTTTCAACCTCTACACATTCAGCTTAAGCTAGCACAGCCTATGCATCAATCCAGATGTTCCCAAACAGTGGCTTGAATGTCACTGCCTGCATGCAAATCACTTCAAATATATCTGTGTTGCATAGAGGCAAGAGCAACAGCAGTTCCCAAATCTGCCTGTACTCACCTGAGCTGTTACCCCCGTCCACAGAGGTTAAGAGTGATTAGTAGTCACTTACTATTACTAGCAGGCATAGCATGCCCAAACCCCCACCAGGATGGATTAACGGCAGAAAGGGAAGTAGAAGAGATGGATCTGATATTCAGACAGGGGTATCGTGTTGTGATGCTAAACTACAGAAGCAGACATATTCAGATGGTGGGGACAGGTAAGTCATGCAACTGGGATTTCATTTTAAGGGACACAGTGGTATAGAATAGAAAGATCTCGAAGAAGTGGGTGGAGAATCAGTCACTCGGTAGAGACCGAAGAAGTAAGCCCAAGCAAACTATACTTTAATTTAGCCTAGTTTGTAGTCACCTTATCTGCTACCCCTTCAGAACACCAGTTAGCCCTCTGCCAACAGAGGTATTTTGTTGGCCTTCTTTGGAAAAAGTCCTTTTCAGAGAATTTCTCTTGCCTACTGATAACTAGGCTTTTTTTGGGGGGGGGCGGGGGGGACAGGGAGAAAACCACAAAACACTGCATTTCTAACTTGCTGAGAATGTTTCAAAAGGTAATGGTAAGAGAGAAAAAAAAAATTTTCATTCTTCCAGCCATCTTCCTTCCCAAGTTCCTAATCACAGTAGAAGTAACTAGAGAAAAGAGTATGGCTCTAATAGGAAAGTGAGGTGTGGGAGGTGGTAACAAGTAACACAGAATTTGGCCCACACAAGAAAAGAGGGATGAATCACCTGTATTTGTGAAATATAGATATTGGTGCACATATAGTTTGGGAGATTACTTTCTGTCCATTTATTTAAAACAAGTGATTTGTGCCATCACATTCCCTGTAAATGAAGTGCACAGTACCTTCCTCTTTCAGCCTCCTTTCTTCTTCTTCTTTCTGTAATCTCAGTTGTTCAGCTTTGCTAACTTTCTTTTTGCCACCGGACTTAATGTTTGCAGTAAATTAAAAGAAAACAAATGTCAATATTACTTTAATACGTTTTGGGAGGTATTCACCCTCTACAACATTGCCCTTCTAATCTGATCCCTGAATTAAGATTTTAGACTCCCTACACAGTCATTGAAGCCTCCAGAACAGCAATCCACATCCTGGACTCAATTTTCTTCTGGCTTTCATGATACAATATATGCTTTTACAATTAATATATTATTCTATGCTAGACACTCCTGAACACGACCACAATGAGAGAATATTAAAATCTCTTGTTTTAATGTAGAAATTGAATAACAGGTAGATCTGCTAAGAAAGCACATTCTGCAAACGTGTTAGGAAATACTGGGAAATGTATTTTTGGGACAAGTCTGGCATTTAGAAGCATCTATTTCACAAGACAACTAACAGAGAGTTCTCTCTTCTGTCGTTAAATCCTAACCACAACTCAAGACACTTAACTGTTCAACCTCTAGGCTAATCCTAGAATAACTATAGTTTAAATTTGGGTTTCTCAGAAATTATCTTCCTGATCAATTCTTTGCAGTCTGGGTACACGTTTTAAAAAAATAAAAGACGAGGTAAGTAACATGCAAAATCTACTGTTGTGTAACAGATTAACCAAAATAGAACACTTATTTTTGTCCTATAAGTCATAGATTCCTCACTGATGACACATACAAAAATTTGATAATTGGAGCTGTGCACATGAGGCCACGTTGCCTTCAAGAGACTTGAACAGCTAGGATGGGGAAAGCATAATTCTCTTTGGATTTGAAGATACTTGCTAATGGTCCCTCACTTTTTACCTCGCCAGCAAAAAGATTGATTCTTGGATGGGTTTTTATTTTTATTATCATTTTGTTTCGTTTTTGTGTTCGTTTGTTTTTTGTGTTGACAGAGTCATGGGATGTTTAGTCAAATGTGTAGGATCAGCACTGACACTAGAAAACAGCACTTAAAATAAAGACACACAAGAGGAAAACACTGATTTCTGTTAAAGCAATAGCAAAAGCAGCCAAAGGTTGCAATCCTCATCAAGCACATAGTTAGTAAGGACTAAATTATCTTTATTCAGTTTTACTCAGTGTTTACACAGGTAACACTGCCATTGTATTGCACGCATAATAAACTTGCAGTCTATGTGCCTTGACTCCATCTGGGGTTGATGGAACAATACCAGGGAGGAGTGCTGTTCCTGAAGGCAGATGCTGCAAAGACAAGGCCTGAATACAACAAAAAAAAGGGGGGTGAGGGGGTGTGGCAGGGGGAGAAAGATGGGCCAGGAAGTAAAACAAAACAAGTTCATGGAGCTTGTAAAGACAAGGAGGCTGATTTTTGTACTGAACTGGAAAATTAATTCACAGCCAACGTTATTGTTTATGAGTGGGACAGATAAGGCTATTTTTTCTGTACACGTGAGAAAATAAACCATGATATTCTGCATAGGCTCCAGCAAAGAGTGACAGCAGCCTAAACTAAGGTTGAAAGCAAAGGTATGGATGACAAAAGACGAGGTGTCAAGGAAAACAAATGACTTGCATTTGGCGGTATATCTACGTACTGGCTGAACAATGGTATTCTGCCACTGACACACACAAACGAAAGAGAATTAAATTAAATCAAACGTTTACTTTTTTAAAACAGAGAAAATATGGAATGTAAATAGGTTCAGAGTGCAAGGCACCGAAAAGAGGAGGAGACACACTCTCTACCTAGGCATCTAACCTGGATGTTGCACATCAGAGAGCTGAATCCCAAGTCCCCATGCCATCACTGGTGAGAGGCAAAGGCTTACAAGGATTCAGTCAGGTAAGGTCAAATGACTAAACCAGTATCAGTTGCATCCTCAGTATCAGCAAGAGAATATGATTGGAAGGTATCACAATGTAATTAAGCACTAAGGATCAAAGGCATCTGTTAGGAACCCAATCCTCCTCCTCCGCAGAGAAATGGGTACAGAATGGTACCAATCCAGCACAGTAGCATAGTGCCCATCTTGCAGAGGTGTAAATAAGGCAATATAGAAAAAGGTCCAACAAACTGACAGGGAGAGACAACAAAAGAGGACTTAAGTCCAGACAGTTGCAAATGAACACAACGGTATTATGAAGTCTTCCCACCCACTCCCCCCGAGTATTCCTAATAATTTGGTAAATATTGTTACAAGTAATCCAGTTGACAGGGAACTTAAAAATAATCAAGGAGAACCTTTGTCATTTATCACACAAAAAGTGTGTTACAAATACTGTTATTTCACATTTTGATTCTGACTAGTATATTTTCAGATATAAATAACTACTTGGAAAGCTATTCACTTTACACTACTTTGCATGGCAATAAATATATGATAAACTTTGAATACAAAGGTTATCATGAAGCTTGAACAAAAACAACGGTGAAAATTTAGTGCCAACAACAAACGTACACTCACCAGAGTTAGCGTGCATCTTATCACCTTTGTTACCAAAGCATTTATTTGCAAAATTCTCCTAGAACAGAGTCAGTAAAAACCACAATTCTACCCATTAAGATTTCGGGGAAGAATCAGTTCCTTCCAGTTAAAAAAAAAAACCACCATAAATCTTTGATTACTTTTCTTCCAGTGAAAATGGAAAATCTGCTTGTTTCAATTACTTGTAATCACTTTTTAGTCAACTTCTTTTCACATTCTTATGACTTAACAGAGCACTGACAAATTTGAGATGCACAGTTCTCCAAGGAATACATTTGAACGTGTTCTTTTTTGAGGGAGGGGTGGATAATTTCATTATCACCAAATTAAGAATAATCCACGGGCATGAATTTATGCAATCCAGTTTCCCGTGAACTTCTGTCGTCCCCCCTACCCATCCTGTTCTGTGTCCAGCTTGTGGCTCAAAGCCAGGACACTGGCTCTCTGCCCGGACATCTGCTGCCAAGCAAAACACAGAGCGGCTGCGCTCGCCGCCTTCTCTCTAGTAGTTCTGCAGGAACATGGCCCAGCCTCCTTGCAAAAGGCACATAAGCTTGGTGTCCTGGAGACGCCTGTTCCTCCTTCAAATTTGATTGAGCCTGACCAACTGGCTCAGAAGAAATACAGATGAAAAAACAAAAACACCCACCTTTTTCTTTTTAAAAAGCACATTTGCATACAATTACGGTTTTACAGCACCTTTATTATGACAGAACCTCTTAAAAATAATGTTTTGTAGACATTAAGTCCAGAAGTAACTGATGCTTACTTTAATTTCAGTATAAAGTGCTTTGTAATTTTGCTCATATAATTTCCAAAATAGCAGAATTGTCCTGGCACACTATCTAGAT
The DNA here is from genome assembly GCF_000690835.1 of Fulmarus glacialis. Lineage (NCBI taxonomy): Eukaryota > Metazoa > Chordata > Aves > Procellariiformes > Procellariidae > Fulmarus > Fulmarus glacialis. The sequence continues at coordinate 1,020 of NW_009227602.1, read as the reverse complement.
GACCACTGCAAGGGTCAAAATGCTGTATGTGAAATAGAGCATATTTCTGCCTACCTACCTTTTTTTTCTTTTTTGGACCCTAGAAGATCAGGGGAGGAAAAAAAAAGGAAAGTGAGCATCAGAGAACAGGGTATCGAGTATAAAGGAATAATTAGAAAATACAACTATTCCATAAAATTAGATGAGATTAACTATTGAAAAACTATAATGACAATAATTTCAATATTGCAGAAAATTAGCCACTAACACATGACTCCGGACCATCATAATTTATCAGGCTAGACTACACTTACGGTTATAGAAGTAGATCTACTTATTCCCACTGTTAAAAAATTAATGTACATGAACTATGTAATCTAGTCCGAGACATAATTTTGTCAAAAAATGTTTTCAGTGTTTTCTGAACTCATCAACTGATACTGTGTGCTACTCCTAATAACACTAAATTACATCATGCGATGACCTAGAAGAACACAGAAACACCATCGACTCTTTCGTCCTTCATGGGGAGACTGCACATGAGAAGAAATGTAATTAGGGGCCTTCTCCAAACGACTACAGGAAATAAGAACAGGTTCTAGAAAGCCAAACATCTAACAGCAAATCCCGTGTTTGATTTACCAGTTACCTTTTCTGTGCAACGTCTAAATATTGCCATCTGACTTTACGTAACCGCAGTGTGATTAGTTACCCACACGAGCATATTCCCCTGGGTGGGGCGGAGAAGGGGGAAGAAGGCGCAGAAGACAGGCTGCGCCCGGGAACGCAGAGGAGCTGGGTACGGCAGAGCCATTCTGACAACAACGTGTCAGTGACCTCCACGCTGGGTTTGACGCCAAGCAGCCATAGCAACAAACCGCAGCGCAAGAAGGTAGACGAGGGGACTGCAGAAAAGCTCGCGTGCCCTTCAGCTGATTTTTTTCAGTCTTAAATCTTTTTTTTCCACGTGCCGGTACCTCGGCAGCCCACGTGCAATACTTCAGTCCAACCCTTACCCGCTTCACCACCTGAGCAGCGTCT
>NW_009227601.1:0-16119 GCF_000690835.1 Fulmarus glacialis | reverse complement strand
GGGCTTTGTCCCATGGCACTCTACCAAGCAGATCCCTGAAGAGGCCAAAGTCTGCTCTCCTGAAGTCCAGGGTAGTGAGCTTGCTGTGCGCCCTCCTTGGTGCCCTAAGGATCTTGAACTCCACCATTTCATGGTCACTGCAGCCAAGGCTGCCCTTGAGCTTCACATTCCCCAACAGCCCTTCCTTGTTGGTGAGAACAAGGTCCAGCATAGCACCTCTCCTCGTTGGCTCCTCTGCCACTTGGAGAAGGAAGTTATCATTGACAGGAACCTCCCGGATTGCTTATGCCCTGCCGTGTTGTCCCTCCAACAGATATTGGGGTGGTTGAAGTCCCCCATGAGGACCAGGGCTTGTGAACGTGAGGCTGCTCCTATTTGTCTATAAACGGTCTCTTCCACTTGGTCTTCCTGGTCAGGTGGCCTGTAGCAGACCCCCACCATAATGTCACCTGTCCCTGCCCTCCCTTTAATCCTGATCCATAAGCTCTCGGTTGGCTCCTCATCCATCTCCAGAGGGAGCTCCATGCACTGCAGCCGGTCATTGACATAGATGGCGAAACCCACTCCTCGTCTCCCCTGCCAGTCCTCCCTAAAAAGCCTGTATCTTTCCATTCCAGCATTCCAATCATAGGAGCCATCCCACCACGTCTCCGTGATGCCAATAAGATCATAGTCCTGCAGGCGTGCGCACATCTCTAACTCCTCTTGTTTATTCCCCATGCTATGTGCATTTGCATAGAGGCATTTAAGTAAGCTATCTTACTGGCTGGGATTCCTTTGTGCTGCTCTTCAGGTGCTCTCATGCTGACCCGTGATCCTTCTCCAGGCTCTGGGCATCTATTGCTGGTCCTGGCATCAAACTGGTAGGAGTGGGACGGATTGAAGTTCCCTTCCCCCGGCAAGTTTATTATTTATGTCTTTTCAGAACAACAAGTAGGAGTTTTGTAGGTTACCTGAAACATGTTCAACATGACACTTTAAAAAGTACTTTTAGTGTTATAATTTTGCCAGTTACCTTCATGCATTTGAAAATCAAGAGAATGGATTAAAAATAAGGACTTGTGTGGATTTTTTGTGTTTGCTTTTTTTGGTAGGAGAATAGCTGACCTTTAGCTTTCTGAGCTCTCAGGAGATATTTGGTTGGGATATTCCAAACTTTCTCTGCAGTCATGACATCAATAAAAACACTTTTTCCAGTTTGTTCTATTTTGAACATGAAAACTGAAGTTCTAACTTTTTTTTTTTTTTAATTCAAGGATTATAAATTTTTTAAAAGATTTGATCTTTTGTTAATATATACTTGTATATTTGTCTTTCAGTGGATTAATACAGCTATTTTTTAAATTACATAATGTTCTGTTCTTTGGAAATAGTTCTTCCATAACCACTTTTATTCCAGTACCAATAGCTTTGAAGGTTAATTTTGCACCTATTTAATGATAAAAAAATCAGAAATTCTTTTATTTTATATATTTGTTAATGAGAAAACATATTCATGAAGTATCTATTTTAAGTAAGTGAGGTGACAGAAAGCTGCCTGTAAATATCTATTTATTCCCCAACATTTATTCAGAACTATCTGCGTAAAGCAAGTAAAGCTATTTCTTATATTCTAATATATTCTGCTTTATTTTCTCATGAAGAACATCATTTTTCCTCTCATTTTCTGTAAGGTTTTAGAGTTCTGATAACAAATGGATTTAATGATTTATATTTCACATTTCTGTAATTCAAGAAGCTTCACTTTCGGAATTACCTTTTTTACAGATTAATACAGTCTTTGAGATTAAAATTAGTGCTCGAGTTGCAGACAGAGCTTTTTAGTAATGTTACTCTAGCAGAAGTGGTGCAAAGGCTGTCTCCCACTACCATAAGGGCAGCTGTGGCACTGAAGTGCTAGGGTTAGTTCATGGCTCTCAGCAGCTTTAACACCTGTCCCCACACCACGCACCAAATGCCTCATGGTTGTGACCTCTGGCTGTGCCAGGGCAGTCATGCTCCCACACATGTAGCTGCTGCCAAGGCAAGGGCAGTAATATTGGCTCAAACCTGTGGTAAGGATGGGTCCATGTTGACCATGGACCTAATCAGAGGGCAAAATAGAGCTGATTTTGTCCCAAGTCCAAGGACAAGGACATAGTCCCAGGCTTTGCCCTGCGTGGCTCCAGTGTCCCTGCTGCAGTCTGGGTTGCTGGTGGCTATTCCTCTGGGGCCTTGGTTGAGTTGTATCTCAGGCTTGCTTTGCTATAGTGGGTTATGGCACCATTCTCCTTGTTTAAGAGCTACATGGACTGTGACATCAAATGTTTTTTGATGATTTTGTCCAGTCTGTCTGTCCTTACTTTCTCCCTTCCTTCCTTCCTCCCCTCCTCTCTCCTTTTTCTGCCTTCTCTCCTCTAATCAACTCTAACCTTGAATATTGTAATGTCCAAATTGTTAGAATTATCCAACTGGAAGATATAGAAACTGGGTAAGATATCATTAATTACCTCTTTTTAAATTATAATTAATGGAATATCCTGTTTTAATAGAATACTCTCACTTACTTTGCTTGCTTCTATGTAGTCCCCTTAGAAATCACTGAAATTCAAACTTCTTTCCAGATGTTTTTTTTTGTAATCTTTACTTCAGTGGAATTACTTTACGGTCTTTGAAGAACAGGATCTGTTTGTTCATCAACAATGTAAGCATCAAAGAGATCTGAGGAAATTAAATCTGCTTTGTGTCAACATTCAGTCCTGCTCAGTGTTATGCTCACGTATGGTTTTCTGCCACAGTTATATCTTCCACTGGCTCTACCATATTCATTCTTAAATTAAACAGACATGAAGTAAGTATTTGTGGTGCCTTACATTAAAGTATAGTTTCCCTAATACTGCATCCTCTGTTGATTAAAACCTATATTAACTGGCTTGTAGATAAGCTTTAAGTTCAGACTAAAAATTGCTTCCTTTGAAAAGAGGAAAGATATTACGAAAGATATTACCGATCTTGTTTTATTCTTCTCTGTATAATCTAGTAGATGAATCAGAAGGTCCAACAGAGAGTAATGATCATCATTACCCTATTGACATATGGGTTGCTTATATATCATCTGATGATCCAGCTAAGTCTTCCTCTAATTACTTTTCTCTTGCATACTAGAACAGAAAGGAGCAGAACATCTCTTTCTTACTAGTTAAATGGTTTTATGACAAAAAAAATCCGTGACAAGTTGAAGAATCTGTTTACACAATTTATGAATCGTGGCTGAGGTTACAGACTCTGAGTGTTTCTCTATCAAGTTGCCATTTCCTTTTTCTAACTGACATGCTGTGCTGTCAGCACCTTTTAATACTCTCATTTCTCTGTTGTCTTTCTATCTCAGTATTTAGCTGAAATCCTAAAAAAGGTAACAAAGACCTCACAGTAGATGATTGCTAAATGAATACTACCTCTGTTTAAATACAAATCTCCTGAAAAATAAGCAAGTCCCTACTGAGAATAACCAATTTCTGCACTGCAGAGATGCCTTAACAATGAAGTTATTTGAGAAGTGTTCATGTTTCTCTGAAGAGACTGATTTAGGAATGAAATGACAAAAGGACTGGAGAGTTGTAAAAGGGAAAAAGATAAGCCATTTATTCTCTTCAAACAGTTTTACTAGTTCAGGGAAGTGAGTGATGAGGCAAAAGAAAACATCCAACAGCTTGAAGAAAGAAGAAAGCTGCCAAAGACAAAAGCCAGCAAGCTTGCCAGCTTGGTGATGAGATTTCTAAACTAGGAAAAAAAAGGGAGAGAGATTACAAGCCACAGTCAAGTGTGGGAATGGAGGACACAGGTGGAAGACCAAAGATCCATGGCAACAGGAACAAAAGAGCCCTCAGAAACAGGGTGGAACAAGGCCTTCCTCAAGGGTACATAGAAAAATGTGCACGGCCTGGAAAACAAGCAAGAGGAACCAGAAAGCCACATGTTGTTGCACAACTGAAATGTTGTTGAATGAACTAAGACATGGTGTAACTAGAGTGGTGCAATGGGCAAATACAGGCTCTTCAGGAAAGACGGGCAGGGAAGGTGGTGGGGAACATTTTCTCTTCAGTGTGAAGGAGCAGCTTGTCTGTAGGAAGCTCCCATATGGGGTGGACAACAGGCTGGCTGAAAGTTTGAGGGTCAGTATCAGAAAGGAGGCCACTTTGTGGCAGGAATGTGTTACAAGACACCGAACCAAGATGAGGAAGTGGACAGTGGTTTAGCATGAAAGCATGAAGTACAGGTAAATTTTTTGCTTTGTATTATATCAACCACACACATCATCAGCACTCAAAATTAATTAAGGAAACAACAAATAATTAATAGAAACAAACCTTCCCGTCTTCTGATTAAAGATATTAGCTGTGTTGAACAAGATTGTCACTCTAGATGATTTGGAATCCATGCCTGTCTTTTTGTTTATAAAGGTAACTGATCTATATATCTCTGAGGAGGTGTCATCACTATATTGATTAGTTCCACCTCCCATGAAATAATTCAGTACTTGTGATAAGCATATTAATGAAGATTTTTCTTAAAGCCTATGCTGCCAGAATCAATTAGATACCAGAATATTTTCTTCCAAAACTTCAGGGAATAACTAAAGAGAATAGCCAAGATTGCATTAAAGATTGAAAGTAATAACTTTTTTCAAATAGTATTTAGATTAGAAATCTCCTTCTCGCAAAAGGTTGTCTCTAGTAAAAGCAAAATTTCTATACTTAGGTATATTAGTTATTATATATTGTTACATGAAAAAATATAAAGAATATATATAAATATGAAAAATTTTCATGATACATCTTTTATGCAAAACCAGGCAGTGACAGAGTGTATAAATTCTGTTGCTGTAATTACAAATATAGTGGAGTTACTAGGCAGAAGATCACAATCTCATTAAGACCATATGTAGTGGCAATAGCTTATCCATGCTTCAGAAGGATATGAAAAATTAAAAAGGGATAAAAATAGTTAAATGAATGATTTCTACTCTGTACTTGCTAAATGGTAACACTACAAGATGAAGTTTGACATAATTAGAAGATTAAGAAGGTCAAGAAAACAGCCTGACTACAAACTGTAAGTTTCTAAACGAGGAGAGAGAGTGATAGCTGACAACTCTTCAGCCCAACATAGAGTACAGTCATAGAATTGCAATATCATAATTCACACAGAAAGGGACCCCCACAAGTCATGTAGTTCAACGCCTGCTCAAAACAGATGTCATCAGATCAGGCTGCCCATGGTTGTGTCCAGTTGAGTCTTGAACACTTCCAAGGATTTCACAACCTCTCTGGGCAACCTCTTCCACTGTTTGACCACCCCCATGGTAAACAATTATTTCCTAATATCTAATTGGAATTTCCCATATTCTAACTTGTGTCTATTGCCTCTCATTGTATCGCTATGCACTTCCAAGAAGAGTCTAGCTCCATCTTCTCTGTATACTCCAATCAGGTAGTTGTAAACAGCACTAAGTGTCCCCTGAGCTTTCTCTTGGCTGAACTAACCCAGCTCCCTCAGGCCTTTCCTCATATGTCTTGTTCTCCAGCTCCTCACTATCTTGTTGTTAACATTCTTTTTGTGCTGGGGAGCCCAGAATTGGGCACCACACTCCAGATGTGACCTCACCAGTGCTGGGTAGAGGGAAAATATCACTTCCCTCCATCTGCTGGCAACGCTCTTCCTAATGCAGCCCAGGAAGCCCTTGGCCTTCCTTGCTGCAAGGGAACATTGCTGGCCTATGTTAAACTTGTTGTCCACCAGGATCCCTAGGTCCTTCTCTGCAATGCTGTTTTCCAGCTGGCCAGCTACCAACCTGTATTAACATGTGAGGTTATTTCTTACCAAAGTCAGAACTTTGCATTGCCTTTGTTGAACTTCATGAGATTTATGTTTGTCCATTTCTTCAGCCTGTCCAGCTCTCTGTATAACAGCCCTGCCTTCTACAATATTTAGGTCTCCCGCTGCCAACTTGTCATATGCAAACTTGCTAAGAGTCCTCTCTGTCCCATTATCCAGTTTGTTAGTGAAGACATTAGACAATACTAGTTACACTACTAATCCCTGAGGAACTCCACTAGTTACTAGTCTTACTAGTCACTAGTCTTACTAGTTACTAGTGTAAAGCTGGACTTTGCACCACTGATCACAAGCCTTTGAGCACAGGACCCCAGCGAATATTTCACTCACTTTATTATCCACTTATCTTCCACCAATTTTCTTATAAGACTACTACGGGAGACTGTGCCAAAAGCTTTGATAAAATCAAAGTCTACAACATGCACTGTCCTGCCCTGATCCACAGCATCAGTCACTTCACCATAGAAAACAATGAGTTTGATCAGGCATTTTCCCTTGGTAAACCCATGTTGGCAGATCCCAATCACCCTCTTGTCCTTCGTGTATTTAGAAATGGCTTCTGAAAGGATTTTGTCTATAACCTTCCCAGGGTCTGTGTGAATATGCAGGCCTGCAGTTCTCTGGATCCTCCTTGAAGATGAGTATGTCATCTGCCATTTTTGAGTCACTGGAAATCTCCCTGTGATTGCCATAACCTGCCAAAGCTTGTGGAGAGCCACCTTGCAATGACATCAGCCAGCTCCTTTAATACCCTCAGGTGCATGCCGATCTGAATTTATGGACTTATGCATGTTCAGGTGGGTTAAGTGAACCCTATTCTTTCTTCTCCTACTGCGGATATTGCTTTACTCCCACAGAGTCTGCTTAGAGTTACAGGGAACTGGAAGGCCTGAGGACAAGCCCTACCAATGAAAACTGAGGCAAAAAAGTCTTAAAGCCTTTTCCCTACTGCTTGCCACTAGGTTCGCTGCCCTGTCAAGCAATTGGTTCTAAAAGAAAAGCAGTGTCTTATTCTTAAAATCTGAAAGTAGATAAATCCAAAGTAGATATGAATCGTACATTTTTTGCAGTAGCAGATACATGAAATAACTTCACTAGCACATTCATAAACCTAGACCCTAAATGACAGCTTAGGTGAATCTAAGACAGAAGTATGATACAGGAATAAACTAGTATAATTCCACAGTTTGTGTTAGCCTGATAAAACTAAATGTCATTCCTACTAATCGTTTTTGTATTTACAACCTATAAATCTATCTCATTATATGTACATTAATGACCAAGCATCACTGAGGAGAGAAGGGAGGTAAGAACTGTAAGTGAGATGTATTATCAGAAAACTAGAGAGAAAATAATACTATTCTTGAAGACTTTTGGTTCTCCTTAGTCTTGGGATCATTTTATTGGGTGGCAGGAAGATATACATTCATATACTATAGAGAGAGGATGTAATAATGCAAAAAGAGATCCAGTGCAACTTACTCAAGTATCTAATTTGTGCTTAACTTTTAGACACTCAGGATCCATCCTAAGCAAATTTAACTCATCTTGGTGGATCTATTAGATACCCAGGGCTTGTAAGAGTCGTCAGTACTCTTGTACCACAGGTTGAGGTCAGAGTGCCATGCAACATCTTCAGTGTGTTGGCAACTGAATCAAGTCCTCAGTGCAGTAAAGTAGATGCTTTTGAAGATCTAATGAGAAAACTAAATCTTAAATTGTAAAGTTGTCCCCCTTCAAAGGTACCTGTATGTCCATTGTCTATATTAGGAACTTTAGCATTTCCTTTAAAAGGATCAATGAGTTAAAATTTAAGTACAAATTAATTGCTTGTTTTAGATAACATGATTCAAACTTATCCTGCTTATTATAGTATCTTAGGTAGCTGGATGAATTCAGACCACTTTAGTGCAGTGGGAGATTACTCGCATCTTAATTTAACCATCTAAAAGTAGCTGTCTAGTCTAATTGTGGAAATAAGCTTTTTGATCAGTGGTGACATCTTTAAAAGGCAATACAGTCTGGGCACTAGAAACCAATTTTAGGATTAAATGAATCACACTCTGTATATGCCTCTTTCTCTCCACATTATATAGAGAAGGAACCAAGACTACCAGTTTGAACTAGTCAACTAATTTTTAATTGGTAAGTATTAGGTACATTCTTATCATGGGAAAAGAAGACGTCATTCATTTGTTTATGTATTTATTATGCAAGAGAGAATGCATTACAGAAATTGGCCTCTCAAAGAATTTGGCAGAGAACTTAAGAGAAGACACTGTTGAATATAAGGAAACCTAAGTTATTCAGAAGCATTTAATTTTTTTTTTTCCCAAAAGAAATACAATAAATATACTAAAAAAAATTACCCGAGATTTTAAAATAATCATAGTATTTTTGAATAAATGAGAAAAGTATTAAATAGATTTATAGACAGATTTTCAAAATTTATGTTAAATCTTGTAAATTCACAGATATTAGTTTTGTGTGTAGATGAGGTACATTAAGAATTTTGTAACCAAATCAAAAACATGAAACACAAAAACAACAACAACAACAAAACAACAAACAAACCATATTTTAAATACCTGATATTTTATACTCTGACTCGAAAAGTCTTTGCTTTTTCAACAGCTGTTTCTTTTCTGATATCTTTGTGTCACAATTCTTCAAAACATTTACATTTTTCTTTTTTCTGGATTAACTGGGAAATCCAGCTATTGCTGTTTGTAAACCTTGAAATAAATTATTTTCTTATACAATTAGTCCTGAATCATGTTACTAATAAATGTAACACTGTGATGGTTTGTTTTGTTTTGTTTTGTTTTGTATTTTTCTGGTCAAATTTATGAACTTATTTTCAAGAAAAATAAGGAGAAGCATTATATCTCATGAAAGTGTTTACATGTTGAGATATCTATGACATCTCAGGAGCTTGTTTTCGCCATTTTCCTGTTTACACAAAGTCTGTAAAGGGTAAAGATATGTTAAGAACCTCTCTTCAGCAAGTGTTAAAATAATGTTTTCCTATTACTAATGTTTTGAAATCACAATCTCAAGATTAAAGTTCATATTATAGTAACATCTTATATCTTTTAACATGGAAATCTCAGACTTCCAATAGTAGATTATTTGTTCTATAAATGCTTGATGTATTGCACTCTTCTTCAGAAGAGGAGCTATCAGTGCAAAATTTTGTGCTTTCTTGAAAAGCCTTTCATTTCTGCTAGACATTTTGTTGGACAGCAAGTCATAAATGATTTTTATCATCTCTGCTTAATTCAACAGAAGCATATCTTGGCATTTTGGACTATCATTTTGAAGCCTATCCAATTTCTGAAGCTGCTTGTCTATTTCTGTTCATCACCAGTTAATAACTTCTCCCTCTTTTTCCGCATACTAACTTTTCAAAATAAAGCCAGACTTAAGTGTTCTGCTTTTCTGTTATAATGGCATACTATTCCTTTTGCATACTGTTCAGGGTTTTTTTCCGTATGTTAGCATAAACTCTTGTTTCTTTCTTCCTATTTACTACTGTAGTTTTCTTACTGTTATACACTCCTTACTAGCTTCCTTTGCCAGGAATAATGAACACTTCTAGTTTATGTATGATAATTTGGCTCTGAGGAATTCTTGAGATTCAGTGAAGCCTAGAGTTCCTCCCTGACTTGATCAAGGAACTGTATTAAGTAAACATATTCTTCTAGTAACATGAAAAGAAACATAGGCATGAGAGGATAAAAGTCTTTTTTTACTGAACTAACTTTCTGTTCCCACTGGTATGACATGATTTGGAAAGAAGGGAAGATGAGTGAAAGAAAGGTTAGGAAAGGTTTACACAACCATAAATCCCGTACCTGAAATTCTAGGTAGCCATGAAGGTAGGATCAATTCTGTCCTACATTAGGGGTGGTGTTCATGTCCAGATTGCACACATTTTAATTTAGGTATCTAAATGCAATAATCTGCATCTTAATTTGGGATTGAAGCTCCCAATAGATATGGCTAGGGAGCTGCCTAAACAGAAACATTTGCAACCATTTGAGATGCCTTAGTGAATCCAAGGCAGACATGATGGTGGCAGATGCAATATATGATAACAGCAAACCTGTGTCCTATTAACAAATGGCAGGTTGAGGGAAACCTAAGGTATCTCATATGTCATCAGACACCTTGTGGACAACTAGACTGGGCACTAGAATTCCATTGGCCATAATGGGAAATCAGACGTCTTGAACTAGATTCACTTGCCTAAATGTAAGCATAAAGGGATATTTCAGCTGTCCTCAATAATCTGAGCATCCACATGGGAATGGCAGACATTACACAATACACATGGGAGACAATTCTTTCTGGAATGGTAGCTAAAGGTCAAGTCAGATACCACAGGTCATCTCAGTTGACTAGTACCATATTTAGGCTATTGAACTGAGTTTTGATATCTATTTTTGAGCTATTCACTCTAGACTCCTTTTATAAACAGGGAAGAAAAACAAGCATATCTAGTATATGCTTCTCACCCTAAAGTAGATACCTAAAATAAGTCAGGTGAATTACTTCATTCAGTGTCTATTTCCTTCCCTGTGCCTTAAGGGACAAGCTCAGGATCTAACAGTGGATACTCATATATTTCTAGAATGAATCTATATCTCAGCTACAGCTGCAAATTTCTTTTATTTTTGTCTGGTTTGCATATGCTGACATACACAGTATTTTGTCATCACACAGGACATACTGTTTGTCGTGGTTTAACCGCAGCCTGCTACTGAGCACCACACAGCCACTCGCTCACTCCCCCCAGGTTGGATGGGGGAGAGATTCAGAAGGGTAAAAGTGAGAAAACTCGTGGGTTGAGATAAAGACAGTTTAACAGATAAAGCAAAAGCCACGCACGCAAGCAAAGCAAAACAAGGAATTCATTCACCACTTCCCGTCAGCAGGCAGGTGTTCAGCCATCCCTAGGAAAGCAGGGCTCCATCATGCGTAACGGTTACTTGGGAAGACAAACGCCATCACTCCGAACATTCCCCCCGCCCCCTTTCTTCTTTGCCCAGCCTTATATGCTGAGCATGACGTCATATGGTATGGAATAGCCCATTGGCCAGCTGGGCCAGCCGTCCCGGCCATGCTCCCTCCCAGCCCCCCGCACACCTGGCAGGGCACGGGAAGATGAAAAGTCCTTGACTCGCGTAAACATTACTTAGCAACAACTAAAACATCAGTGTGTTATCAACACTATTCTCATACTACATTCAAAACACTGCACTGTACCAGTTAATAGGAAGAAAATCAACTCCATCCCAGCCGAAACCAGGACACTGTTTAAAATTCTTTTCTTCATGTTTAAAGCTGATGACAGAATATAGACAAAGGAACATTAGGAATCACTCAAATAATATAATTTAGTTTATTAGGTGAACTGCTTAAAGAGCAAATGATCTAAATTTTTATGAGTTTTCTAGGAATGGGAAAAAAGATCAATTTTTGAAAAATCCAATAGATATGACATCGATTCTGGTATCATGTCCACTTTCCATCATCTCTATGGACAATGGGGAGAATTTATGGAGAACTTTTTTAAACTGAGTAAGAGACACACAGACAAGCCAAAACATGCCTGCAGCTTAGCTAAGTCAAGGACCAAAAGAGTGCCCCTGAGCTTAAATGTACTTGCAAGAGAAAAGAACAGGGGACTGAGGGGGAAGGCCGCCGGTGAGGCTTCTTCTGACCTTTTCTTCACAGCAGTCTAAACCAAGATTAGGCACCTGTGCTGTTCCAAGGTGCTGACACTGAGCACACAGAGGTAAACTTTTAGACAGGAGATATTATGATTCAAGTCCTGACAAAAGAGGAGCTGAACTAGTACTGGTGAAAGTGATGACAGGTCAAGGATAATGAGGGTTGGATAACAATTCTGTGATTTTGATAAAATATGGTCAGAAAGATAATTTCAGTGAGTGATAATTTCATTCATTATTTCAATGATACTTTCACAGAAGCTAAATCAGTGTCCAGTGGAGGAAAGTGGGGAGAAGAGGTCCAAACGGTTCTTTTGAGTCTGTCTTTCAGTTTACTTAGAATTAATTCACTTGCTACTGCAACATAGATTAAGGATATTTTTCTCCTTTCATTTTCTCCTTCTGTTTCATTAGTATAGATACTTCACATATCTTGTCTAAGGTAGAATTTAAGTTATTTTGGGGCAGAATATCTCATTATGATTCCATAGAATTCGTTAAATTGGTCTCTCACTATACAGGTGTTTCTAGTGCCTTCTATAATTTATGTGAAATAATAGAAAGAGATGGAACATCAAAGAGTCTTTGCAACTGGAAGCTGTAGGTTTTTCAAGATTAACTTTTCTATATTTACCTGATGTAAAATGTAAACCTTTTTTAAAGTGTGTGAACTTAAAACTTTTTAGAATGTAAAATACAGAAGGTTTTCTTACTTTGTCTCTTCCTAATGTCGCTTGCATCTCTCGAAGACATTACTACTACTGAGTTACTAATTATAGAAATTTAGGCATATTTAAGATAAGTTATATATCGCTACAGTACAGTTCAATTTTAGAAGTGTCTATAAAAAAAAGAAATGAACAAAAATCCATGTGCTATTGAAGGTTTTTGTGAAAGTATGTTTCAGACTTTTTCCCCCAAATGGTGAACTTGCTGAGTTTAACACTTTCTGACAGCTATGAACATTTTGAGCTTTGAGTCTTATTGAATACTATGGAAACATTCCACCTTCTTGTCACCTTTCCATATAAGCACCAGTAAAAATTGTCAGTATGAGAAAGATGACAGAGAGTAACACACAAAAAGAAGACAAAGAAAATATGAACCTAGTATTTCTTTTATCATGTCTTTATAGCAACCTCTTTCCCCTGTATATCAGGTCTTTCTATTTCTGTACGCTATTTGCTTCCACAAAGCTTTTTTTTCCTCCATTATCTTTGTCTAATCCCATTCCTTCTTCTTCCTATATTTCCTAGTATTTACGTTCACTAATGGCTAATCAGAAGACTGAACTAGAAATAAAAAAAGCTAGATATTCAAATTAGAAGTAGCTATTTGAGGCTCTCTTTATAGTCAATACAGAGAAATATGCACCTGCAAAAATATTACAGTTTGTCTCAATGGCCTATTTTAGTGTTGTGGTCTAACCCTAGCCAGCAACTAAACACCATGCAGCCGCTCGTTCACCCCTGCCTCTGGTCAGATGGAGGAGAGAATCAGGAGGGCAAAAGTGGGAAAATGCGTGAGTTGAGATAAAAACAATTTAATAATAGAACTAAAACAAAGTAGAACAATAGTAATAATAATAATAACAACAACAATAATAGCATATACAAAGCAGGCAATGCACAACGCAACTGCTCACCACCCTCCTACTAATGCCCAGCCCATCCCCAAGCCACAAATCCCCTCTTCCCAGACCACGCCTTCTAGTTTATATACTGAGCATGACGTCATATGGTATGGAATATCCCATTGGCCAGTTGGGATCACTGTCCTGGCTATGCTCCCTCCCAGCTTCTCGTCCATCTGGCAGAGCATGGGAAGCCGAAAAGTCCTCAACCAGCGTAAGCACTACTTGAAAACAACTAAAGCATCAATGTCCCATCAAACATTCCTCTCATGCCAAACCCAAAACACAGCACCATACCAGCTACTAGAAAGAAAATTAACTCTATCCCAGGACATGTAGAATCTTATTCTTCTCTTTGACTATAAAAATAGCCTGAAGTGGCTAGTTCCTGTATGAATATCTAACTTCTTAAAATGTAAATTTGAGTAGAGGAATCCTATCTTAATTTTCTAACTAGAAAAAATATAAAAGTAAAAACAGTTGCAGAGTTCAAAAAACACAATTAGGTGTACTCTGTCATTACTTTTCCTTAATTTTCATGAAGAACTTACTTTGCAAAGAGTAAACTGATTTTTTTTCATTACCCATCCAATATTTATATCCCTTGTTATATTTATATTTCATTCAGTTCTTGCAACAAAATGTATTCTTATACTTCTCAGGATTCTCAGGACTGTTTAATCTGTGAAATACTTTCTGAGACCCTCAGATACATTCTCAGCTTTGTGCATTGCCATGTTGTCCTAGAATATATTCCGCTTTCTGGAGCATATGGGAATATAGGCATTAGAGCATATGTCTGACTCCTGCTTACACGTGCTTCTGCCATTAAAGCTTAAAACCTCTCATTTTCCACATCTTTAAAAGGGGCAACAAGCTTGGATAAAGTATTCACAACCAAACTTAAAATATGAATAATTACTTGTAAATATGATCTGAACTGAATATTTCTAACTCAAGAGGTTTTCTGAGAAAAGATCATATGTATACATAAATTAATTAATTAGAGATTTAATGTTCTTTGTCTCTTGCAATGTGACTGATATTGTGTAGACATCAAAGAAAGAAAATAGAGAACAGTTATGGAAATCTGAAAACTTGTGTAATGAAATGAGAAAAAAACAGATGCCCAGAAGAAATAAACATTAGATACAGATACAGATACATATGTGTGTGTGTATTAAATACATACATATATGCACACATATATATTTAGACTAAAAAACTCTTTATATGTAAAAATATCTATATATAAAGACCCTTTGTGTACATATATATACACGCTTGTGTACATAATGCACATACACAAGTGTGTATCTATATATGCACACACAAAGGGACTTTTAGTCTAAATTAAGACACATATTTTAAGTTTTAAAATGAGGACCTGATTCTAAATTATAAGCCTGTCCTTCTTTTGTGTATGTATGAGCAGGAGAGGCTCTTCCAGAAGGTAACTTACATCTGAGGTGAGATTATTTACTCTCAAAGGACGCCTTTCTTTTTCAATTGGCTACTTTCAGTTAAGTGTTTAATGTGGTGTGAGCTTAGTCTGGGTGACAGAAAATGTCTCTATCAGATAAAAAATTTAAACTAAGCACAAGGGTGAGATAACATCTCATATTCCTTTAGGCATATTTACGGTGCTAAAATGATAGGTGTACGGAGCTGATTTGAACATTAGGTCCATGATCATCCATGCTGTTTAATTGTTAGTTTGTTCTTTGGCTCTGTTTTGGAGGACTCCGAGTAAGGCACTCGAAAGCAAAACACAGGTTCAGGGTTCAGAAAAGCATATACTCCTAAAGATATCTTATTCTGGAGACAACTACTGGAGGGGGTACAAATAATACTTTTGTGGTATGTTTTTCTATGCTCTATTTTATGCCTGTGTGCTGCTACCCTCAAACTTTTCCATATGCTCAGTCACTCACCCATACATATATATGTTATGCATACTTTTGAGCCACTAGGGCACCCCATGAAGTTCAGAAGACATTTGAAGTCAGGTTCTATGTATTGTGAACATACCTACTTTGCTTTGCAGGTACTAGCTCTAATAGTGCAAAAAATAAGGCTGCACCATTTGATCTGTGGGTTAGGAAGCGTTTCCTGAAATTGCTACATTTAGCGCTGGAAGTGTTTTAGGACCAAATTTTGGTTTTGATGATATTCTGCTACTTGGTCTACTGTCCTCTTTGGCATGCTTTGGGATTGATGGGTTAACATCTCGTACATAAAAACCTAAAATGTATTACTTATGCATTAGCAAAGATGAAGAAAACATGCCAGCTCTGTATGTGTAACCATGTGACTGGTAAGTACGAACAATGATTAACTTTAAAGAGTTGGGAAGAAAATTTCACTTTGAACCATATGCCAGACATTTTTCTCAGGCAACATATCTAAGGAAATGAAGTAGAATTACACGTTAAAGTGTTTTCATGTTTGTGTTCCTGAAGGTATGCAAATATTCTACTAGGGAGGATTTAATTGGAAATTTTACTTCCTTTTTGTGGGAATTAGAAAGAGCTTCTTTCCTCCATTTTAGCAAATTATTCACATATTTTAAAAGGTATTTTTTATTGGCAGTAGAGGGTTCAGATATGCTGAAAGCTAACCAAATGTTTAAATGTTTAGATGAACCAAATGGAAGTTTTGTATGAGGGCCAGACTCTTTATTATGAGAGTTAAAATGTTTTTCATGGTCAAAAATACCACTCCTAATATTAAAAAAAAAAAAAAAGTACAAATGATAAAGCATAGTCTTAACTTGTCTAAAACGCTGGACTTTTCCCTGGCTGTATAGAGCTATCCCTGCAACCAAGGACAGAAAGAAATATATTAATTTCATTCGAAGCCACCGAGGTGAAG
>NW_009227600.1:0-35958 GCF_000690835.1 Fulmarus glacialis | reverse complement strand
CTGGGCTTGGGCAATGCCCAGTGACTCTGTCATGGCAAGGCATTTGCTCAGAGATTCCCCCCTTCCCCCGAGGGACATCAGAGCGGGCAGAGGGGCAACTATTAATTGCTTTCTTTACCCAGCAGTTCTCACATCTTCGTAGCCTTTCCCCATCACCCATAGGATACATACGGCCCACCTCTATAGGGCAGGTGGAAGGTTCGAGCTGCTGGAGGACTGCCCCTGGCTCAGACACAGACCGATCCCTCCACGATGGATTACACTGACAAAAGTTTTTGCTGGAACATTTATTTTCTGAATGGCATGGATCTGACACTACAGCACACGCTTTTACGCTCACAGAGTGGATAAAACACAAATTCATCTGGTGCGTGCCTTGTCTGGCAGCACTCTGTTTAAAAAAGGGAACAAACCAGTACAGTAGGGTAAAGGACAAAAATGTGTAAGCAAACTTTATATCCCTTATCAAAAGGGTTTCTATACTCCTCCCAGATTTTCTACAGTGATATTAACAGCCAAGCTGCCTCTAGGGAAAGCCCCTTCCAGCCCCAAAGTGAAGGGTAACAACCATAGCAGGAGGGCTCCACTCTTCCCTGCTCGCTCCTCCGAGCCGCAAGGCTTTGCAGGGCTGGATGGCAGTGTGAGGGGAGCCGGGAGAGCACCCCGTTCCTGACACCCATACCCCACTGTCTTGCATGAGATGCAACAATCAAACCACACAGGACAAGTCAGGGGAATCATTTCACGATCTGCCAGTGACTTTGGCAGCAGTATTAAAATGTTACTGTGACTTTTCATACAGAAGTAACTTGTTAATAGTAGAATTAAAACAACCACTAAATATTTGAGAAAAGTCCGTATTTCACCAAACAGTGAGGGGAAAGGGGAAGCCATTTTTTGCCTACAGCACTCCAGAGGAAGCATTTAAACCCACATCCTGCAAAAGTAATTTGTATCTAGTGGCCAAAATAAATGCAAAGTTTAAACCCAATGAGCTTAAAGCAACTGCCTTGTAACTTTTGAAACATAGTATATAATGAAAAAGGATATACCTCTGAAGCACCTTGCAGCATGAAACTCTTGCAGTAATTTTATTCTTTAGTCCCAATCCTTGAGTTCTGCACGTACAAAAGGACGTTTGCTTATATTCCTTTTATAAAGGTACGGATAAAATATTTATTTGGCTTTCCATACTCGCTAAAGATGAAATGACCTTCACCCAGCTAAAGCAGAAATGTTTATTTTTCATTTTGGAATGGTCTGTAGTAGCATCAATTAGGCTGTATGAAATGATGAATAACAGCAGTACTGAGACACGGTAGTTCATAAAACAGTATCCCCTGCCAATATTGTACTGCAGCACTAATGCAATAAAGGACAGAGACTACAGGGAGAAAAAACAATTCATAGCAGTGAAAAATCATTAAAATACCATGAAGTTCAAATTAATCCCTTCTTTCCATTTCACTTGGTTGAAGACAGGTATGAAATTCTGTAAAAAAACTACAAAGCCATTTCCAGTTGTTACACAACTTAAAATTTAGCAAGTAACAAATAAAGATAAGCAAACATGAACTGCAAGTATAACATTTAAAATGGCAAAACTAATCAGTAAACTCAAACATTAAAAGCTGTAATTGGATTCTGCACATACCCTGCTGTTACACAGCAGCTACGTCTCTCTGAATCAGTGAGCGTATGAGCACTGACAGTAACACTGACTTCATTATACTGCTCCACCTCTACCTAGGAAAACATGGGTCCGAGCAGCTCTTTAATTTGACCTACATGCTGCAGAACGGAATCTTATTTTTCAAAACTGGAGTTATATATGTATTTATTCTGTGCAGGTGGACTCAAGCACCCATGCAGAACCCAACTGAAATCAATCAGGTTCAGTGCAGCTGCAATATTCGATCCTCCCAGTACAAGTTTCAGGCCTGGTAGTCAAGTTATTAAATATTCATTAATATTGAGTTGCTTAAAGTGATAAGTTTATGTGGAAAAGATTTAAGCAGCCAACATTCAATTCACAGCAAGTCTGTTTGTTTTTTTGTTTTTTTTAAATCATCTACACATCTAATGCAAAGTATTACAAACACAGACAGCAAAAAACCAGTCCACTCACTCTGCAGATCTGTTGATGAAGCTGAGGCACACTGTTTTGGGCCATGGTCATTGTATACAAAGAACTCTCCTTAAGGGGATTCTGAATTTTTCTTTTTCTTCTGCAGCCTGGGATTTAAAGTATTTGCTGGTCTTCGGGAGTAAGATTGCAGGCAGGCAAGTGGCAGCAGTCATCATGAGCTGTAACGGTGAGTTCTTGGCTGCGCTGCAGGCTGGCAGGTATCAGCTATTTGGTAAGGCACGGCAGTGTGCGCAACCAGAGCAATGGACTGTAACAGTAATTTTAATTCCCACAAGTAGCTGAAAAGTTCACACACACACAAGTTTAAAAGACAGATTTGTAAAAGTGTACAGATATTGTACAAATGAATCAATCGTCTATTTCCAAGTGCTAACAAAAATCATTGCCAGGTAGCTGGCAGTTAAGAACTTCTCTTGGGTTTTGCACTGAAGTAAAGAAAAGACAGGTAGACTACCATAGATAAAAAATAGAAAACAAAGTGATGGGGCAGGGTTTTGTAACAACGAGCCCAGGGACAAGATCCTCACCACATCCTCACCACACTTGATAACTTATCCCACCTGCAGAGCTACCTCCTTGATTTTTACACCTGCCCCAAGACTTAAAAAAACTACCATGAAATAGAGCCCCAATTCAGTGAAATACTTAAGTATTTGCTTGATTTTAATCACGAGCTTAAATACCACTGTAGCCAATTGAAAACTAAATTAAAATCAGCACCATAGTGAAAGAGTTATTTTATGTCTTTTCAAATAATTTCCAGGGTAAAGTGTTTTGCTTAGTCTTTTGGACCTAGTTTGGAGAGTGGGTAGAGGGTATCTCAGCAGGCAGTTCAGGTTCTGCATGGTCTTATGGTCTTGCCTATGTGCAAAACCAATAGAATAAAAACCTTAAGTGGTAAGCACCACAGTAAGTGTGTGAAAGAGGAACATTCCGCAGCTGAACAGATACAGCCCTTCACAAATTTGTTCAGATACTTCAGTGTACATTTTCCACCCTCTATGTTACTTCATGCCAGTCTAATTTAGGCTCATCAGTTTCAGAATACTAGATCACTCACGTCAAATAAGAAAACTTTCCTTTCCTCAGTAAGGCACATTGACCATTAAAAAAATAAAATTTAAAAAAAAAAAAATTTAAAACCCAAAAAATAAAACTTAAAAAACACAACACTTATTTGTAGGCCAGCTTCACTTTTTAAACATTACATCTTGTTTGCTTTGATGGAGCAGAAAAAAAAAATGCATCTTTTCCTGTGCAGGTAGTTACACACTACAACCCAGTCATCCCTCAGATACAAATAAGGTGGCTCTATTTATCTCAACCTCTGCAGTGAGCAATGTATAAAGTGAGGGGTAAGTAACTGTGATCAAAACTCCCCAATTAAAACTACGAGGAAAAAAAACCCCACTCATTTTTTGCATTTAATGCTTGAATACTTTATGTTACACTTTAATATTTTATATTTAGTAATTAAATTTATGATTTTTACATGTAATATTCAGACAACCCAAATCCTGACTAGCTGATTGACTTCTCCTCCCCCCAAAAGTGATATCGCCCCAGCCAGAATTCTCTGAGATTCTCCCACTAACATCTCTTTGTTTGAGTGATGGGGCTTTGATCCTTACTGGAGCCCTTCCTGACCAAATTTTTTTATGCTTTAAGGTTTGCCTTTCTCATGTTCACAAGGATGGAGTGGGCATAAGGTGAAGAAGTTTTTCCTGAAGTCAAGCTTCAGCAAGACTTTATCTTTTAAAACAAATTTTTTTTGGATGAAGGATGGAGGTTTCTGCTGTTATACACCTAGCGTGTGATAAGTTGTGGGTGTTGATTAAAAACTCCCGTATCTAGCCTAATCTATTCAGGATAAAGATAGATGCCAAATTCCTCAAACACTGCTCAAAAGTGAGATTCTTAAAACTAAAGCACAAGTTATAGATCACAAGATGTGAACAAAATTTATACAAAATTGAGTAGCTGCCCAAACTTGGAGATCTATGAATTTGTTTAAGACTGTATTTTGGCATCACCACTAGAAACGGGTGAGAGAAAAACTGCACAACAGCCTTTAAAATTAGAGATGTTTATATTTGGCACCCTTCCTTTTAATACTGTGCATAACTTCTAACAGCTTATTCAAAGTCTCATGCAGTAGTAGCAGCTGATTTCCCTCAAAACACACTTCTTTCCAATAATCCTGAAGTCTTCAGCAAACATTCGATTAAGTGATGGGTGCAACAGTCTGCCTTCTAAAGTACTCATTTTCTCTTGGATGTTCCTTCTGAGCTGTGCATGCAGAAGTTGTGCTGCAGAAGCAGCCGGCATGGACAGAAATTAAACCAGCTAGTCATAAACCAGAAATAGATAGCGACATGGGCAACCTATCTGTAGCAAGCTGTTCCTCTACCCCCGTTTCTCCTTTATATTCACCTCCAGTTGCACAGGTGACATTTTCAATAAAGTTAATTTCAATAAATATTTATAAATTCCTGTTTGTGCAGCTGAAGGAATTCCAGAACTTTATGAATGTCCTGAGGACATTGCGGTGTAGTTAAGTCTCTGTTTGACTTTTATTAAAATTAGAAATCTTTTCTCAGCTGTTGTGTAACTGTTTTATGTTCTAAAGGAAATTAAGAGATTCTACTTTTACAGCTGCGTACTTTAGAACAACAGGCAGCCTACTGTTTCACATCAAGAAGTTCCAAAACCTTTGGCAGGTCACACGTAAGAGCTACCTCAGCCACAGCCATTAGAATATCTCTGAACTCCCTACAACCAAAACCATGAACCTGGGTTAATTAATGTCTTAAATCCTCCACTCCTATGGTTTGCAGTGCCCAGGAACCCCTAAATCTGCTCAGCTGGTCAGTGCACCTCTCCCCCTCGTTAGCATCCCCGTACCGGGGTGCTCTGCCCAGGCACCGGTGCCACACAGGGTGTCACCCCACACCTCCTGCCGCGCTGCAGGGTGCTGGGCACCTCACTTGCCTCTTGCCTCCCCGAGAGCAGCAGGCAGCAGAAGCCACGCAACAACATTCCCTTGGATCTAAGCATTGGAGCAAAATAGCTGGTCCTCATTTGACTACAGATTGGACAAATTTAAATCCTAGGGGAGAGGGTCCCCAGACCTTGTCTTAAAATTCAAATACAGAGCTCAGGACAAAAGAGAGTGAGAATTCAGTGTTTCTCACGTAACTAACATGCAACAGGCTATAAATGACTGTCTAGGAAAGATCTTGAAACTAATTCATTGCATCTCCTGAAAACTCAGTGAGTAATATAAAGCATTCACTATTAACTCTTGAAAATCTTCAGGATTTGAGAACAGGGGACACTTCATCTGTAACATTATCAAATTTCTACTCCATATCACAGTGAGGACTTCCTACAGGCTGGCACCTGTAGGTGTAAGATGAGCAACCCCGGTGCAACTTAACTGCCTAGAAATCAGACTTTATTGTAAACTTTTCTTTTTTTTAATTATCTAGTATAGTTACGCTCTGTAAAAACAGAGGATGAGAATCCACAGCCTCTCAATTCACGCAATGGCCAGAATTCAATCCCAGCCTCATGTCTTAAATTTTATAGCCAATTCTTTTCCAGAGTTTGCCCAAGGCAATATTCTCCATTCAGTTAATCAGCAGACAGTTCTTTTCCATAGTGCAGGGAAGATAAACTAAAATGCCAGGAAAAAATAAGTCACCAGCAACCCAAGAGATGCAGATTTTATGATGAAAATGACCAGTATCAGCTGTAATGAAAATCTCTATATCGTAATAAGTTCAGAAGGTTCATCTCCAGTCTCTAAGCTTCTGTGTTTGCAACAGTGCAGTGTTAGCTCTCACAGTATCTAGCAGGTGAAAACATCTGGCTAAATCATTCCTGAAACATCAAAGGTGTACCTTTTTAGCATGGCTAAAAAGATGAAAACTGGTTTCCACCTCCAATGATGACTTTGGTGGTGATCTTGATTGCTGGTAATCATCCTGGAAGTTGAATCCCGAGCACAGGCTAATTCCCTGACCCATCTTTCACAAATCCAAATTGCATGCATGAATTCCACCCTCCTCTTCCCACACCAGCTAAATTTCATACCCAAAACAGTCTGTCATACAGAATTTACCTATTCTGCTAGGTTAAATCTTTTCATGAAAGATTTCTCAGACCAATTACATAGACCTTATGCTTACCCTTCCTCCATGCTGACCTTTCTACAGGCACATTTACCATACACAAGTTCTAATGACTGAAGTCTCAGACCTAGGTCCAGCCTCAGAAGCCTAAGAACCAGAATCAGGAAACGCTTGCAGGCAATCTCTTAACAAGGTCTTGAAGAGTAAAACTGATGGTCTGTATTTAAGGCAAGCAGCTACAGGGAGTTTTCCAGTCCACACAAGAGTAAAAATAAAAATAGAGCAAGTAGGTCCAGGGATATCACAACATACCGTGTTTCTTGACTGTAAGCTCCAAGTGAAGATTGTTAGTAACTGGGAGTTGTAATCTCTCCCACGTGAATGCTCTGGGCTCTAACAACATCAAGAGTTCATATTCCAGCCTTTCCCATCTTGTTGGGGCATCAGAGGTTTCTTTCCCCTTTTTGGTCTTTCACAGATCTTGCATAAACTAAATTATTTTGGAGGCATTTGCTCCTCTCAGATTTGACTGATGGGTTCAAGCATCATTGGAGAAAAGGGGAGTCGGAGAGAGGCACAGCCAGTAACAGCTCACTGCTGCTAAAAGAGATAGCCCCAGTTCTGCATTTCCTTTCTCCCATACACCTCATCACATAAACCTGCCTACCCTGTGCTCATCCCACCTTTCCACAAGGAAAATGGTTAAACAAGTGCTAGAGCTGGTGGTGGGAAAGCAACAGGAGTATGTCACCAGAGCGGAAGGGAGCAGGATGCAGAGTGCGGCATTGATTCAGCCCCTCTTACCAAAACACACGCTCCAAATGAAAACACTGTGGATGAAGTTGCATGTTAGAAGTGAACTGTTACCAAAAACGAGGACCATCCTGCTCACTGTCTGCCCCTGTTCCCTGCACTGAGCCAGTTCAACTCACTAAGCCAGCAGAAAGCCAACCAAGTGAAAACAAGCACAAAAAAAAGAAAGTGTTTTCCCTTAACGAATTGAACTGGCTACTCACTGGGCACAAAAGGCAGCAGAGAGGGCAGAAAAGTAAGAGAACAGGAGGCACAGGGAAGGCAGGAACAGGACCCGCACCCCACAGCAGCGACAAGCTGCGAGACTGGCCCAGCCATAACACACAACCTCATGCTATGGCATGACATGGGCTCTGTTTCCCTCGCCTGACAAACGGTTTTAGCTATTGAAAAGCTGCTCATCATCTCAATATCTGAGCAGCAGTTCCAAGTGGGAGGTTTTCTTTGTTCAAGAGAGGATTATACAAGCAATTACAGAGCAAGCAGTCCATGCCTCGTTAATGAGTTTCTGAGAAGCAAAGAGGTCACTGTTGACAGTAGAACAGCAGCAGCAATTACAGTTCCACAACACAGGCAGAATCAGCATCTACCAGCAGAAGCGCTGGCGAGGTCAAGAAACTGCCCTTAGCATAACACGCACGAACACTGCTCTTTTCCAGGTTAAAAATAAAACCATTTCTGGATATCGGCAAACTGACAATTTTATTGTCACCATGTCATTTGGAAAATTTTCTGCATAAAATACAAAACCAAAAGCAAGTAAGACAAAAAAGTTCATGTGAAACTACCATTTCCTCTTTAAATAACCACAAACAGAAAACTTTCCAGTTTATGACAGAGTTACACAGTAGAACATCCCTGCACAAGATTAGACATCAGAAGTGACAAATGGAACAGGCTTACCCATGAAAACTGACTGTGCTGACAGAAGCAGGTGGAGAAAAAAATAGTATGCAATTGTTTAAGACTTCTGCATCCTACATGGGAAAACTACACATGGACAAAATTAAATTGGCATTTTAATTATGATTCTTACAAGAGCAGCTTACATACTGAGGAGCAGCAGTTACAGCAGCGGTATACCGAAAGTCTTGCAATAGCTCATGCAGCAATGAGAACAAGAAGAAATTTTCAAATACTACTATGAGCTGTTTTGATAAGATGTAAGTTTATGAACTCAACAGCCTTATTCAGAAAAGTAAACTGAGAAAATTTTCAGGATTTGACTGCTAGTATCAAGTTTGTAATTTGATAAATCTCATGATACTGAACAGTTGATTTTCAAATAAGAGAACTGTAAAATTCTCATCTAGATTATTCCACTACTGCTGTCTTCAGCTGTAGATAATTCACTTCTTTTGTTGGACCTTCGTAAGTGCCCCAAAATCTAGATTTTTCAACAAAGAAAATGCATAGAAAGTAGACCAATCTTTACTAAAAAGGCAGCAATTCAAACATCCTTCAAAACTACCTTTACCTTAATGCAGCCAAATACATGTGTCCTTATGTAAGTATTCAGTGTAGGCCCCAACAGTTGAGAAACATCTCACCCCAAATTCCTGAAGCGGCCATATGAAAGTAAAGCAAGCCAGCAATCTAGAACTAGTTACAAAGTTCAGACCTTAATCCATCTGCAGAAATAAAACAACGCTTCTCATTTTCATTTTTTAAATGCATTAATTCCACCAAAGGACTGTAAATGCATGTGGAGGAAAAACCCACAAGCAAGCTGCCTGAAGTCATCAAAGATGCTGAGAACAGATGTGCCATTTTTGGCCGATCTTGCTTTTCTCATCACAAGATTCTAGTTTTTAAGTCATGTTACACAATTCCTTCAAGACACCTTCCTCTTACAGGCACAGTTCAGAGACAGCACTATTTTCTTTTCAACATGCCAAGAACACGCCTCAAACACTGGTTGATCCCCAGGAACCTCCTAAGGATAAAACTGGATTTCCCATTTTAGTGCTCCGTAACTTAGATGGCTCAGGCAGTACTCATGCCAGATTGGAAGTCCAATACAATTTTCACACAGTTTCAGCTATAAAATCTGCCTCAGAAATTTATTAAATAAAACCAGTTCAAGTTTGAAAGCTACCCCAATGGTGGGGATAATCCTAAGTCTGTAATTGAAAAAGCATGGTAGTAGTTTTACATGCAGAAAACCACAATGAATAGAATAATCCAGCAACTTTAAAGGGTTCACGTGTGCTTAGGCAGAGCTGCTATATTAGTACAGAAGGTGATTTATAAATGCAGAAAGCCGGAGTACATTCAGTGTGACTGGAACAGATGAACTCATGTTAGCAATAGTTGCGATTCTAAATATAGGCTTTGGAAAACATAATTTGTTACCCTTGTTCATAAGTGGTTTATTCTTACACTTCAAAACCTCCAAGGAGAGGCGGGGGGAGAACACATGCACAGCGCTTAGTGCCCAAGTAATAACTTGACATTGACTTTCAGAAACCAACTCTTCCTCAAATAGTATTACAAAAGGTATATGCAGCTGGTGTGCAGAGAAGTCAAAGGAAGTCAGAGTTTAAAAAAGGCAGTTCAGTTAGAAACCCTTCTATAATACTTGTAAGGAAAGATTTTAATTGTGGGAAGGAGACTCTATGCCACCAAGTAGCTTTTCTCCACTGAGACAGGGCCCACAAGCTCACAGCGGGAGAGTCCGAGTCTTACTCACGGAGGCCAGGGCTGGTTCAGAAAAAACAGAGATGAACTTGCAACTCCGTACCTAGAAGGCCTTTGCATAAATATCTGAATGTCCTATAGAGCGCTGGGTAGGCTTCACCAAAATGTACCAGCACGACAGTCTCTAGTACCTACCTGGGAATACGCCATATACGTTCCATTTATAATGTGATCCCACACGGAGATGGGCCTCACCGGCTACTGTTTCAGGCTGCAGGGGTTACTCAGCTGGACCAGAGCTCAGCTGTAGCAAGCTACACTCCGTTTCTCTGCTTTGGGTAAACCTAAACACTAAAGCATGAATATTTGCCTTGGCTATCATCCATAGGGCAGGGCAGGAGAGGACAGAGAAGCCCCTTATCCACTCATGCCTCCTCCCCCTCCCAAAGCGAGGGGTTGGACGCTCACTGACTGGGGGGCGTTAGGGGATATAATGGGCTCTCCTCTTCCCGTACAGTCACAAAAAACATTTGGAAACACTGGACCACGCCTCCTCATCAGGTCAGAGCTTTTTGTCACAAGGATTCATCTCAATGCTACTTTGATCCCAAGATCAATATTTAAATTACCTCTATCCTACATCAACTAGATGATTTTTTCACCATTTCACCCCAAAAAGCTGCAGAAACACAAGTCACACAGTAATGGCACACTGCAACTATGCCTTGTCACTGCAACATGACCTAAGGAAAAATAAACTTCACAGGCAGCCTAATTTTCAGTCTTCAATAATAATTTGCATCTTTTACAAAAGATTTGTTACCAGATGCTGTCTCCCCCACCCCTTCTTTGCAGAAAAGCCAAGCTATAAACAAAACTATTTCTAAAAGAAGGGAAGAAAATGAAAAGAGTAAGTAGGATCAAAAGATGTTCTTTTCAATAGGAGAAAAAAAAACAGGCATCCAGTTACATATACAGATTCTTCATTGCTCTTAAAAGACTATTAGGTACAAAACAGCTTTTCTAAAGGCCAGCATATGAAGCAAAGAACAAGAGGTACAAGAGTGATATTCAGAGAACAAAGATACTGAAAAAAGGTATTGCATAATAAAGGTATTATGAAATAAAGTCTAATGGGCGTGCTCCTTTAGCTCTCTAGCTACTTGGCTTGAGCCTTTTATAATCACTGAGAATTTTATAAAAGCTGAAATCAAAATTAATTATTGAAAAGTATGGCTAACCTATAACGCTAAGTGATTTTCTGCCCTGAGGATTTTTAGCTATTAAATGAAATACACAATTGATTCTGCAGATGGAATATTCCTGTAGCAAACTATCTTTAGTTCACCTAGAACATTGCCATTTATCACTCCTCCATTTATAAACAGCTACAAGATAAAAGTAACAGATCTAAAGAAGTTAATCTGATCTGAAATCATCATCTTCCTATTGTAAAGTTAGGATTCTCCCTCTCCACAACTGATTTTAGTACTTACTTTTTGCTCTAGAAAACCTTATCTAGTCTGTGCCAGGTGTGAATACACAGCACTTAAGAAAAAAATAACTTAGTTTCTAATAGTTTAGCTACCAAAATCTGTACATCTGAAACACCTTATGTTACAGGGAGAAAGAAAAATACAAAAAATAAACTCTGCATATTTCTAAAACAGATTCTTTATAATGCAATATAAACAGATAGGTGTGTTCTTTTCTCATTATTAATGCATGTATTCAATACTCATTCTAAGAAAGTCTTTACAGTACACATGCATTCTCCATATTTTCAGTATTTCAGATCATCTCTCAGTTCGCATTAGCAAACAGAATTTTCCACTTAACTCTCACATTTGCAACAATTTATATAATCTTATAACAAAGTCTCCCATCAGGAAAAAAACGGAGAATTTTTTTTTTTTTTAATTAAATATGCACGTTTTTCAAAGGACCTTTTAGATCCTGCTTCTGAAAGTGTTGCCTCTTAGGCTACATACATTTACAACATAAGCTTTTCCCTGGCACATTTACAAAATTCTAACAATGTAAAACCTGTAGACACACAAGTATAATAGCAGGCCATCATCCAGCACTGTGCCTGTAGTTAAGTACAGCCTTTGCTTTTAGAAACAGTTCACAGGAGGCCAGATCCCTTTTCATTTTATGTTTTTATTACAAACTGCCCACACCTTCAAGTATAAACATTGAACCCTCCCCATTTCTCGTCCCTCCCCCCCCCAGAAAGGTTGCATGATAAGAGACCAAGGTGAAGCGATTTAAAGCCACATCAATGCCTAACACACAGAACAGGGTTGGAGAAGGGAAAGCCTAACATTAAAAAGAAGTTAAACAGCCTCTTGATTCCAAAATATTAATAAATAAAATACGTAATTAAAAAAAATTAATTTTTTCCCATTTTGAAAAATTTCCACAACAGAGGAATAAATTCAATAAAATAATGCAAAAGCTGTCCTTTTGGAGTAAGAATCAGTTTTAGAAAACAACAGTGTACTGTAGGTTGCAATTATTATACCTATACTTAAGGAAGAAGTCAAAGCCTCAGGCTTGCTGTCCTTTTATTGTTCCCCATGCATGCCATAAATATGGCTTGTTATTGATACATCATATATATGATATACGTACACATACATATGATGCATCTCTGCAGAGGCCCTTTTTTAAAAGCAAACAAAAACATTACTCCTGTGTCACAAATACTCCCTGCAATTAAAATGGAGAAATACGAAGCAAAGATTTACTTGTAAAGCTTATCATGGTAGGTACCAGACTGTTCAACTGTTCTTACAGTAAAATATCACGGTAGGAAAGAAAACCCATCCACTGGATTCAAAAGGTGCTTTTTTCTGGATAGTCAAACTAGTGAACACAGGAACAGAGCTACCACTATACTGAAAGATCTAAACACCATAGTATGTCTGAAATACACAGTACTTCCAAACAAACTATGAATTCCTTTAGAGATCTGTATCACCACTGGGGCAAGAAAACAACATCTTAATTTTCTGTTCAGATTTTATTTGAAATCTAATTCAAATTGTCAAAGCTACAAAAAGGGGGAACATTTGAGTTATTTCTGCTATGTCACAACATTCTAAAACAAAATATCACTACTGCCAGCAGATCAGTTACACACATTTCTGATGAAACTTCTAAACACAAAAATGTTTCTTTTGGGAAATAGTCACAATGAAGATATTTTGTACAATATAAAACAATGATAGGTCTACAGATGCCGATACTCATGAGTATACACGTGCATTCACAAAAAAAAAAAATCAGGAATGCTTTTTTGTTTTTTTAACAGACTGTTCAGGCACAAAAACAAAACCGCATTTCCAGTAAGTGACAGCATCATAAAAAATATTAACATTGTCAGTGTTTGCTCTTCTTTGACTTCTTGTGAGATCTGTGAGGAGAACGGGACTGAGACCTGGATTTTTTCCCTGACTTTTTAGGGGATCTGGATCGTGATCTTCTTGATCTTTTGGGTGTCCTGGAGCCAGATGGTGACCTGCAGAAAAATAAAGTTTTATGTCAAATACTAATTGATAATACCAACTTTTTCTTCACTTATTTGGCATTCATTTATTTAATGCCAATATGTAGAAAATATTTTTCTCTAGTAAGGGGAAGTAACAGAACGATATCTTGCTTTTGAAAAAAAAAACAATTTTTGCATTTTAAGGTTTTTAATGTTTTTTTGACTTAACTTCAGTGCTTAGAACCCACAAGAAAAACAACACCAACTCATGTCCTTCTTAAATCAACATAAGGAATTCACATCCTTCCAACATACGCCTCAACCACCTTGGCTCTTGTATTAATAGCAGCCCATATCCTTACAGAAGAGAACAGAAATGAAAAATTATGTTGAATTGTGTTATGCTGAAATACTTTTGATTCTCATCACACATGTCCAGCTTGTGATGTAACCTCACAGAAGAAGAATGGATACTGAATAAATTTACTGTCATCTAACCTGACATCTAATACTGTCATTAATACTTTAATCTGATATAATCTAAACTGAATGACCATCATATTAACTCTAAAAAAAAAAAAAAAATCTCAAATAATTTTCTACTTTATTTGAATTCCTAACTTGTAACACAAGAATCTGATTACTGTAAATACGTACTATTTTCTCAACAGCATCAAAGGAATTTTGCTCAGCATGTCTGAGGAATCTTGTATCAGTAAGATATTCTACACCCCTAAAATAAGTGGATGCTGAACTTTCGAGTTTTGAGCTACAAAAGCATCAATACAGTAATAAAATCTCACCCCAAGTTTAACATTAACTAGAGACAAATATTTGTGTCAGTCTGGAGATCAGGAAATACCTACTTCGGAAACAAAAACCATGGGAGAGAAGCTTCATGTAAGCAAATCATGAGTGAAATACTGCATGCTTACTGTAATTCTAGAAGTTCTATGGGCTACAGAAGATTTGTCCTTTGAAAATAAAAAGCTAATAAAGCAGCAAGGTGCTTTGGTTTAAAGCAGTATTTCTCAAAATTATCAGTAAACAGGTAAACAAAAACATAGAAGTGAAGAGTCTTGAGCTATCAAGGCAGGAGGCCGTATACATTTCAGACACCAACTGTCCAAAGATATTAACCAGGAACATACAGTATAGTCCATTATGAGAGAAAATACTTGTGTATCAAATGTGCTCTGCTAAAAACCACACAAACAAAAAAACCCAACCAAAACACACCTATGTACTTAAATTTCCTACAACCTGAAATAGAGAAGATACCAGCTTACCTTTTGGCTTTTTTACTGACATCTCTGGGAGAATCTTTATGTGATGACCGAGAACGTGAACTCTCTTTGTGGGACCGTTCAGAGCGCTCTGAGCGTTCCGATTTTGGT
Organism: Fulmarus glacialis; assembly: GCF_000690835.1. Lineage (NCBI taxonomy): Eukaryota > Metazoa > Chordata > Aves > Procellariiformes > Procellariidae > Fulmarus > Fulmarus glacialis. The sequence continues at coordinate 21,327 of NW_009227600.1, read as the reverse complement.
GACGGAGATTTTGCTCGTCTACTACCACTGCTGCGCGATGGGCTAGGTGAAGCACTGTGTCGTCTTTTCCTTTATAAAGAAAGCAAATACAGTTATGTACACACACACATGCAGAAACACACAGAGAAGTGAAAATGTATATTAAGAAAATGTATTCCTTTCTGTACATATTTTCTTTTGCCAATTTAACATTAGATCCTTTTAAGTAATTAAAAAGTAGCAGGCTTTTTATTACTTAAAAAAAAAAAGTTCAACATGTGCATCAGATTTTCTCTGGTTGAAAAAAAATTAAGGCCTGTGATTCAGCTTTGTTTTTTTGCAGTGTAAAAACATTCTGTCATAGTTTCCTGAAAAGCAAGGCATTTTACCGTATCTACATTTAATACCATGGAACAGTTTGGCTCTGCAAGTATTAGAAGAGCAGAGTGTACAACCCTAAAACTAGTTGTTTTGAAGAATTCTCACTATGAGATAAATAACATTTAAACCACCGCAAATAATTTGTGGTATTACTTCAGTATAGTTTTCTGACTAATACACTGAGGTCAATTTACTGCTAAAAGAGAGTTAAATATACCGTTTTCAACTGGTCATTATTTCACCATGTTTCCTCAGGGCCTAAATAAGCCAAAAGGGAATTCTATTCAAAAGGGTATGTCACCTGGGGCAGGATAAAAATTACAATTCCTTTAAAATTTTGAAGCATGTTTTAACATTCAAAGTGTGTTTTTTTTGTTGTTGAGTGTTTTTTTTGTTTGGGTGGTTTTGTGTTTTCCTTTTAAAATAAGATGCTTGATACAACGTAATTTCAAGGCTGCCACTGTATACTAACAAAGATACTAACTGTGAGGTTTTTCCTCCCATCCACTTTACTCCAAGGAAAGCCATACCTCTCTTTTCTTGTTGGTGTACATTCCTCCTTTTCCTTCTTATCTTTCGACCTGGATTCAGATTTTTCCTTGTCCTTTTTGTCTCTGTCCCGTTCTCTTTCCATCTCTTTCTCTTTTTCCTAAGTTATTAGAAGTATTCATGATTTCAGATAAGGTGTGACTAATTATTAAGTAAAGACAATCAAGCTAATCACAAACAGCATAAAAGCACTGAGCACTGAAGGACACAGCACATAATCTGGGAAGGAACTAATGGTCTCACCATACCCGCTCTTCAAATCTTTACTACTGCTTTGTACACTGACAAAAACATGAAAGATGTCACCCTATGTGAGAAAGTGTGAGTATCTAATTGGAAATGAACAGTCTTCAATTTTACAAATTTCAGGGAAACATTACAGCTGTAATAGATTTTCTAAACTAAATTAAACATGAAAGAATACCAGGAACCTCTTTCTACTTAAAACATATGCATTCATCTTCATTAATCCAGATTGAAAATTGAGATAATCTCACAACTACAAGACATTTAAAGACAAAACAAAAATACAAACAAGATTCTGCAATAACATCTACTCTGTCAAAAATCCCCACAAATATGGTCCATTTCTATATACCAACAGGACCATTTTGAAAAAAAACCCATAACCTGAGCACACCTCATTTGTCTGTCAAATAGTTAGAAAATTAATTATACAGAAATAAACCTGAACCATCAGGAAGTCTGAACACGGAGATAAAGAGATGTGCTTCTTTCAGTACTGGCATAAAAAAAAAAATTCCTTTCATGGCAAAAAACAAACAGATAGTCCCTGCACAACCCATAAAGAAGACAAAGAAGGGGTGATTAAGCTGAATGAAAGAAGGGAGAGAGAAGGAGGAAGGGGAGACAATAACACAAGTGCAGGAAATACCAGGACAGCTATACTAATCTAGTCTCACATTTTCTTTACATGGAAGACTTACCAGTAAAATTATAAACTGTCCCTTATCATTATACCTACTATTGCAAACTATTGTTAGATTCCACTAAAATCAATGGGCTCTTAAGATGTGTCTAGCTTATTTGATAGCATAATTAATTATTTCATCTTAATAAATAGGAATAAACAGTATTTTAAATAGCTATAGTTCCTATTCTCTTAAGAATATATAATACTACCAGGAAATTTACTCTTGGAAAGCTTATTTCATAGTAAATTAGACAAAAAACGATGACCAACCACCAAGTTCATGGGAAATGCAATCAGAACCAGTATTACATTATTATTACACAAACTAACTTTATTATAGCATTAAAGCAAAAGATGGAGTTATTCCCTTAACAGGGTTATTATTGTTTTAAAGAACACCTGTGATAATTACCATTAAACATTTCTTAACTAAATATTACCTTCATCATTGAAAGTGAAAGTGAGATAATTACTAAAAACCTAAAATATTGCAAGCTGGTTGAACTAATTCAACACAAGGCATCTAACAAAGTTATCAGGATTACGATTTCTGGTTTTTTAAGCTACTGTCTCACTAAACATTCTGTGCTTACTGTACAAATCACTTCTTTCTCCAGTTACAGAAAACACCGAGGAACTGGGAAGTTTTAGGATACAACTACATTTAAAAGGAAAGTTACTTATAAAAATTAAAGTCTTAACTGCTAACATCAACCTCCGAATGTGTAAATCTCCTTCAGGGATCAGCTTTCTTAATTTTTACAAGTCTCTTTCTTCAAGGTACTGTGCAAAATTACTTCAGTGAATTAGTCAGATATTGAGCACCAAATAATGTAAAGAACAAATGACAGACAAACACCTGGTGAAAACTACCTATTTGTATTTAGCTTCCAAGAAACTGCATGGGTACCTAATTTCATCATGGATCTCTCAGGCTGTGAAACCAGATTAAAGAAGCAACTGCCACTTACTCTCTCTCACTAAACGCATTGTCTGAACAGGTTACATGTTCTTTCGTTATGTTTCAAAGATTCAAGATCACATGACGTCACATATATGATGCTAATTTTTAAAGCCGCTCTGACTTCATAGTCCAGAGAGGACTACTAAAAATGGTAATGGTACAGAATTATTCACTTTTGGGTGACAGTATGAGCTGGAATTATCCAGGAAATCTTAGACACTGGAGAATCAGAAGCATATATGCTGCTTAATACTATTCTTTCTCTTCCTTTGAAAGATCAATTTCTAAAAAGCAAAATGAAAAGTCTGAAGAACATCTTCAATTGACAGCTCTCCCTTTCTTTTCCCACACCTAACAGTTTGCTTTATGTAGTAGATCCAGAAGTGACCTCTTTAAGGTTTCAATACATTCTAATGATACCCATCTGTACAGTGTGAAATACTACATTATTTTGATTAAAAAGAGTGATTTTATCTACTCTGCAGAAAGCACTTCGACTTAGACATGCAGTTTGACATTACAGTAGAATTTTAACGAGAACCATGTGTTGTTATACTTAATGCCACCTTACATTTGATAAACTCAATAAAAGCCTATCACAGAATGAGAGCCAAACATAAAGAACATTTCTTACCCTCTGGAGCAGCTTGTCTCTATAGTGTTCAACCTGTTCCTGAAAACTCTGGCCTGGTTTCTTGGGTCTTTTCCCAGACTCTAACTCATCCTGAAACTTCATCACCTTAAGCTGTGAAAATAATACTGACCATTAGGTTATTGGGCTTATTATTATCCAGTTAGGCAGGTGGCTGAAAATGAAATTTCCATGATTTATAATCTGTGTTCTTCATTCTTGCTATACAAGTTTCTGCACAAAAAGATACTAACTTTATTTAAACTGGATCAAAGCAACAAAACCGCATACTCATCTGCAGGCACCTGCAGTTGTTTACAGACATGTTAAGAACTAAAAATAAAGGGATTTTTTCTGTTATTCTACTAAATTCTGTTCCCATCATTAGAACACTGCACCCTTATATTTCTTAGATCATTATCTGTTTTTTTCTTTCAAAATGAGATCATTTACTGCAGGTGTCTTAATATATTGTTTCAACTTCCCTTGTCTACTCCAAGTTTTCCTTTAGAAACTGCCTTTTTTCCATTTAACCCTAAATACTAAAATCAAATGACTGACATAATTAGGACATAAAACAAATGCAACTCCTCTTCAGGGTTGTTTGCACAGAGTGGCTGATTTGAAAGAAGTGATTTTTACTAACATAATACTCTTCCATGTGATATCAAGCTTAGCAACAAAATTCAGTTCACTAGTGCTGCTAAACTTAACACTAAATTTACTGTGATAATATCCCCAACTGAGTCACAAAGTTAAGCAAATGTCAGAGTTTTTCCGTGTGGATTTTTTTTTTGGTCTAGATACACTAAAATCTTTCTCAAGTTTATTCACATCATAAAACTTCACTCACATCTCTTATCATTTGTCAATTTTTTATTCTTACTGACACGGCCGTTTACAAACAATCTTTCAATTTTTTTGGATGAGGAAGTGTCTCTTTTTTGGGGGATGGGGAGGAGCTTGGTAATAAGTCATGTTGTACTTGTCAGCCCTCTTCCAAATGTTTATGCCCCGACCCTTCTGTATTTCCTGTTTCAATACTGACCTGCACAGTCATATATATGAGTAGGTTTTTCCAGTGCTTGAGGTTTCATTTTTAGCAAACACATAAAATATTTTTCTCTTTAGAAATATTTAACTCTTCCACACTGAAAAAACCACAAAGAAAAAGACTTTGCAACTTTGCAATTTTGATTATCTGAAAAGATTCTTATTCTCCAGGTCCTCAATTCCCTAATACAAAGTAGGCACAAAATCAAACCCTTTCAAAAGCAGCAGGCCAGACTGGATACAAAGATACCATATATTCTAATCAGCCCTTCCAATTACTGACTGAGCAGAAAGGAAAGGTCAACAACACATTTTTCATTTTAGTCTCAAACGCGATGGAGCAACTTGTTTGGGGTGGGGGAAAGGGGCATTGCTATCTTGTACCACGGTAAATTTCTGACAAATGTTCTGCTAACCTCCCTCATTTACAGAGTATGCTCTACCTATGGTTGAGCATTTTTCATTTTTGCTTACAATTCAGCCAATTAAATAGTCAGCAGCCAATGGAAAACTGACATTGTCATTTGTTACATACCACTCCACCTCCCATAAACGCATTTTTTCTTCTCCCCCCCTTCAATGGCAGAAGTTTCAAAAGCAGGAATACCTCTTGGAACCATATATTCAGTGTCACCCTGTACCACCTGTTCTGGTAAGAAATCAAGATTGCATTCTCTACCATCATGTAAACTCCACGGCCATTAGTTGCTTAGCACATTCAGTACCGAACACAAAAAGTACAGAGGAGGCTTAGCTGATCCAGAAGGCATCTTGGGCTGTCATGGTATGAACATGCCCGTAAGACTTCTACTTTGTTTTCCCCAACTAAATCACCCAGATAATTAAAAAAAAAACCAAAAAACCCCAAAAAACCAATAAAAACCACAAAACAAAAACCCATCCTTACAAGATTTTACCTCCTTACATTTTTAACCAACAAAGCTGTGACACTATCTCTTTTTAACCATATTTTGAAAGCAAGGAAGCATAAGTTGATAGCCCAAAGTAACCTGAAATGAAAGAAAACTAGGAATCCAATCAACAGGCCTTACTTGATTTAATAAGCTAATCTGGACACAGAGAAATGCTGAACTTCTAGCAGCCTGTCTTACATGCATGACACACAACCCACTGCTGGCATGAAATTTAAAATCCCAAGAGGAACTATCTGCATGTAACTTTTCCAATAACTGTGGATGGGGTGGGGGTGGGGAAAGGTGGTCGTTAGCAGGTGCCTAGAGGACAAGAGGAAAAATAGGAAAAGCCTATGCAATAACCACTGACTCAACACCTCCCCAGACTCCAACTATGCAAAGATCGTGTGGTTTCCTGAGACAGCTGTGGTCTTTTACAGACGAATCATCAATGCATCTCTCTTCCACATACTTGCTGTATCTCCCTTTGAACCCATGTAAATTGACTCCCTTTAGAAAGATGTTGTGGGCAGAGGAAGTCAGCTCTAGTACATCCCCTGGAAAAGGAGACTAAGTGTTACAAAATGCTGAGATGATATCAACAGCTCACTACAGAAAGATCATTCTCTTCCACCTTCCTTCTCCACTCCTGCACTCCAAGCAAAGGGTTCCTCCTCCACCCCACCCTTGCAGCAGCTTCAGCGCTTGGCTGTGCCTTCCATAAGCCAGATCAATCCACTAATCCAGCAGAAGCCCACCACACACCCTCGATTTGTTTTTCCTCTGCATTAGTGAAATGTATTGGCTCAGGGGAAGAATGAGCAAGTGCCAGAGCTTGCAGATAGGATCAGGACATTCCCTTTCAGCAGAGGTAAGCAGTTAGATCAGATCAGCTCATCCTACACCTTTATGTATAGCAGCTTTTGCTACTTGCTCTAAAACACCACCACGGCAACTATGTTTTAAAAGAAAAGGAAACACTTAGATCCCAAAGTCCGGGAAAAAAAATCTCTAAAGAATTCTACCACTCAGAATTACTATATAAACTTACACGTTTGGTTATCTCCCTTCATCATTTGACTATTCATAGCATATTGGCCATAGTGAACACTCTTCTTACTGATCTCATGTAGAGAACATGATCCTTATATTCCTATCATACACCTCCAGATACCCCCCCGGCCAAGGAGAAAGAGATCCTTAAAACTTTGGCTTAAATCTGCGTAAGCATCTAATCAATGAATTTTGTAAGCATTACACTTCGTAAACTTGCATTTAGAAAGAACTAATATATTCTCATTGAATTGGTTATTCCATAACTATTCCTGTCCAACAGACAAAATCTATTAAGCCTATTCATCCTTAGGAGTAGATACATTGACTTTACCTAAACTATCTCTGGAGTCAGTAATACGCATGATAATATGGAAGGGGAAAATTTTTCAAAACCCTGTGCCAAAACTTCGTAATACTAATTTCTTAGACATAGCAGTCTCCCACAGCAGATAGAGTTTAGAGGTTTTCAGAGACTGCAATGCAGAAGTGTCAAATATCTTGGAGTTCCTGTGAACAATCTCTACTAAATGCTCCAATGCAGGGATCATATTTCCCACTAACCATGAGGAAGTATCTCTCGTAAGTTCAAGATAAACAGCTCCGCAACATGCTTCTTGTCTATTGGTTCTCATCTTGAAATTTTCCCCCTCTCCTCTCAAACTCACTTGAGGAGAGTTTAAAAGATTCAGCCTTTCCTAGAAGTTGAGGCCTTGATTACAGACTAACCAGTAAGCGAGCAAGTCACAGAAAAGGGTAACATCTTGCCACCATGGTTCAGGGAAACCACAGACTGATGCAAACTAAAGCCCTGCCCGTAGCTTTTTGCATTTTGACAAACAGGTGTGCAGTGGGTAGCCCCCCCTGCTTAAAGTGAATCTATTTTCAAAAACTGTTCTTGGTTTTCTAATCTTCTGCTGTTACTGTCTGAGTCCATACACAGTGGTCTTCAGCGGAAAAAAAGGCTTTTTCACAAGAGGTTATTCCACAGCCTTAGACAGCCTCAGAACTTAAGTGCCCAGGTTCAAACACAACTTATTTGAGGTAAATTAGCTGCATACTACATACTAGGATTAACTAGGAAATTAATCACCAGATGTGTGATGAAAGATAGGAATTTCTGCTTGATATATAATTGCACTCAAGTCTAGACTGATTACAGACAGGATAGACATCGGAGCAGACCAAAGTGTTTTGTTTTTCCTTAAAACAGACTCATCCCAACAATGGCTGCAACAAGTCCTAGACTTTGCCAGAAGCAGAGCAAAATACTGCTTTGAAAGCATGAGTTTTCCAGCGAGTCTATGAGAGGTGGAATTTCTACAGCTACAATATTATCAACAACAGATGACAGCGATACTGATGTACGCATGTGAAATACCTCTTCAGCTGTAACAAACCTCTGGCATGTTCAATCACACCCACATGATGCCACGTGTCTTGGAGCTAAGCCACTCCTCGCTTTTGTCTTTGTGTAAAATAGAAGTAGGCTCAAAGATTTAAAATAGACCAGAATGCTGAATTAAGATAGTCATTATCTTCTAAGGAACAACTGCTATAAATAGCAAAACTATTGGTCAAGCAAGAGCCAATTTGTCTCATCTGTTATTATTAAGCCGCAATGAATAAGATATTTAATTGGCTATCTTTTTGCCATTTTGCAGTGGCCTCAAATGAGCTTGGTACAGAAACCTCCACAGACTGTAAAGACCAAAGGCTTATATTGTTCTAATGATGATATCAAGCCTCAGAGAGCTCCTATGACTTGATGAACAAATACACAAAAGTGAGTATTCTGCATACTAAGCATCATAATCCAGAGAAAGAAATAATGGAAACTGTATGGAACTTCAGTTTCTTGACAAAGGTATACAGGGCCTTGAAATCCAGAACAGGCCTCGGATACAATCTGCTCTTGTGGACTATGCTTAAGCTATTCTTATCTCGTGCTCTAGTCATTCTCTGTTGGAGAGTGAATACTACACTAAAGGAACTTTGATCTTGTCTGGTACAGCAATTCGTATTAAGAAAGGAAGGAGAGTAACCTCCTTTCCTTTGTGACACGCAGGAAAAACTTCTTTGGGTCTCAGTAGAAAAATAAATTGCACCTCAAATACCATGACATATTTTTGGGGGGGAGGGGGGGAATAAATAAATCTCTGAGCTCAGTGGTACATAGCAGAAAGGCTGAACAGGAAGATTGAAGACCATTAGTCTTCTACCTCTGATCAAGCAATCAAACACCACTCTGAGGTCTCGGATAGCTAACACAAAGGTGAGTAAAGGCAGCTACTAAAGAGGACAAATCTCCTGTTTGACCCTTTTGGAAGCACTGGTACGTCTGGATTCGTGAAGAGCCTGCCTCCTGCTGCAGATGAAGCCTGCGCTGTGGTTTTGGGGTAGGATTATAAAATCTTGCGCAGCAAGATGGAGACAGAAGTAAAGTACCTTAGAGAAAGGTCCAAGGCGGACAATGCTGCTTCACTTTGTCTGTGAGTTTTTGTATGCTCTGAGGAAACAAGCTCAATGAACAACTGAAGCAACGTGAAATTCCCATTTTTCTAACACTTCACAGCACTGATGTCTCTTTACAAAGAGGAATACACCTTTCTTTTATACGTCCTTGGTTTTTTGAGAGACACACACATGTACAGCACTGTAAAGACCATTCTGAAATTTGAGTTATAATGTAAAGTAAAGTGCCAATCTTTCCACGCTTAAAAAAAACAGTAAAGAAATCGCTGTTCTTCGGTGTTACAAAAAAGCCTCTGCTCTTGCTAAGTTCTGGAAAGAATTCACACTTCAGCAAGGTTAACAGGGGTATGGGGGAAGGCAAACAAACGGTTAATAACTTGCCTTCTCTGATGGCACCAGTCTGATGACTGTGGCCAAAGCTTGTTTCTTACTGCACTTCCCCTCCCAGCTGACAAACTTAATTTACTAACTGTGCCAAGAGAAAGAATTGTTGTTTGTATTCATGAATTTCAAAAAGAAAGTGTGAAAAAATGTGTTTCAGCTTCCCTGGTAGTAAATGTGTAAACTGCTGGAGAATCAGACTTTGCCATTTTTTTTGCCAAAGATTTTACACAACATTTTTAACAGTGTATATTAGATGGCATAATTGTTAAAGCTGGTAATTGGGGCTTTTTTCCCTCAGTTCCTCCCCTCAGATTTAATAATGGATGTGTTCTTTGGCAGGGACTGGGTACATACTAGGAAGAAACTTTGAGTGTGAATGCTTTAAAGTAGTACAGGGAGTACTTTCCTGTCAATGACAAACTTGAGGAGAAATTTTAAAACTTAAGTACTTCTACATAGTGTCTGAAATGTTCTGAAAATGAAAAAAATTACAATCCCTTTCTGGAGATTCCGAAAGTCTGAAATGAAATGGTAATTTACTTACCACAAAGAATAAAGATGGCAACATGCACTTTAAAACCTCAAATATTTACCACCTAAAACTGTTACAGAGGGGATACATTGGTGAAAAAACTTACAACACTTGTGCAGTGTAAAATTGACAATGGTTAAAGTAAATCACTTCCTAATCTGCCTCCACAGCTGCCAGGATAACATCTATAAAACAGATACTCAATCTGCAAAGAGCCCTTTCCATAACCACTACAATCATTATTACAGCAAAATGAAAACTAGTTTCACTTCTACTATAATTTCTACAGAACTACTGCCACCATGAGTCAAGTCAGATATAAATCCCATTTAGCTTTTCTCAAATTCAGAATTTACTCACTTCAAATGGCTATGCATCATGAACTTTCAAGCTGCTATGCAAAGCAAGAGGTTTTTAAGTGCTTAGTTATAGTCCATTAATTTCAATAATCTGAATTATTAAACAGAAGCATATTTAGGAGAAACAACAGTTGTGACATTTTAAAATATTATTGCTTGTACATCTTATGGGGCTTTGCTAATATCTGATTTTAGCTACATTATAGCATAAATAGGTAGACAGCCACAATTCCACCTTCAAAATATTACCCAAATTATAATCTGTCACTTGGAGATGCTACAACTGCAACAAGTAGTTTAGCACCTTCTTAATATCATTTTAATGCACTGAACAGAAGGTACAAGAATTTCAGTATTCAATTTATCATGGGTTTTAATACCAAATACAAGCTGGAAAGTTGCATGCAATCTTAAACCTGTTTTTGCATGGCACTGTATGACAGAAAGGCTTCACTGCTAGACAAAGCTCATGCTAAATTCAAGTTCAAGTTACCTTCTCAGTCAACCACAAGCTCAGAAGCCAGCATAAAGACATAAGAATCTGTACTCATCAACCTTAACAGCTATACTAAAACCTATGCTTGGAGAAAGGATAAAAGAACGAGTGAGCCCTACAAACTGCATGTAGGTCTTCAATTAAAATGCCCCATTTCCAGGACCACCTGGTTTAGTTGCATCTACTACTTTGTTCGATGGCTGACACACTGAAAAGAGCAACTTTCAAATGCAATAAAATACAGACATTTCAAGGCAAGAGACAGAGAGAACAAGAAAGGCATAGGACTAATGCCACATCCTCACTCCCATTTGCCAAGAGGAGGAAAGTGTAAAGGAACCCAAGCAATCTAAGGCTACCAGTGGTACTGAAAAAGGACACTGAAAAAGAAGAGTAATTCTCAACATGTAATATCCACTGACTCAATTTTTCATTTTTTCCTGCATTATTTTGAAAGCCAAAACAAGGCAAGGCAAGGCTGTAAACAAACATACCTTTATAAAAATACACTGGACTAAAAAAGCCACCACATAATAGGACTATAATTATTTCAGTAAAAATAACTCCCTATTATATGTAGAGTACTTGGGGGGGAAGATTGGAAAGGTACAGAAGGGTGGCACAAAACACCACATGCTGACCTCTATCTCTCGGAGTTTGGCACGCTTTTCTTCACTCATTTCTGAATATTTGACTGATGACTTGGATTCAGGCATTTCTTCTTTTATAGGATTGGAATACATGTGCTGCTCTTCTGACTTAGAACTCTGAGTATCTTCCTCATCTTCACTTTCTTCTTCTTGACTTTACAGAAGACATACAGAATTAACTGATACATATATATTTAAGACAATTATCTGTTACAAAATTTACCATCTCTCCCACTTAGTTTCTATGATTAGTTACTAGTTTTGAAATCTGTTAAGTAAGATTACGTTATGTAAAAGTCTGCAGCTACAAAACAGTCTCTATCGGCGAGACAGATATCTTAGTATTTTCCTTTAATTAAATTGTTAGTTTTTATTACTTAATTTACACTTTTCATACAGAGTGCAGAAGAATTCTTTAAATTTACAGTCACCAAATCCATATCTAACTCAGCTACAAAACAAGTCCACTACCTCAACAAAATCTCTTTAAGTGCTGTAATCGTGCTTTTCAGATACAGTAAGTTTTATAGAAGAACAAAATTTACTACACTTTTGCTTTCTGGAGACAAACCTGAGACATGGCAGATATTCAAAATTATATTCCCAAACTGACCACTAGAGTGCTGCAAGACTACATGCAATGCAGTAAGATATTTAAAGCATTTCTGATAGATGCTCTCAATTGCCTAAAGAACAAAAGTAAAAAACTGCTCAAAAACAACAGATGGCACGGAGTCTATTAGCATCCAAAGAAACGTATACAACAGAACATTATTCACTGTGTTTGTCTCAAAAGCAAAAGACAGAAGTTTAGATACATTCAGACGTATCTGACACCAAGATTTCCAAACTGTAAAATACTACTACCTTAGTCCTTCCTATATGACATTAAGTTATCAAATCAGCATCAATTTAAAGATTATGATTAACAACTCTACCAAAAGGTGTAATTTATCGTGTTAGAAAAAAATTATGGGGGCTGAAAGCATGCTGCACTAAAATCCTGATTTTTTTCCATTTTGTTATTTTCCTACTTTCAAAATTTCATTTTTGTTCTGCTCTTATAATACATATAGGGAACTTATAGGGAGTTCCAAAGACACTCAACCTTAGAGGCAGAAAACTAATATTTTTTCATCAGAATGAAAAAGTATTTACTTTTGAATTTCTTCCTCCTCAGATTCTTCATGTTGGTCAAAAAGCTCCCACTTAGAAGTAGTAACAGCTGGAAGAGACAGTAAGATAATTTTAACAGAAAAAGCTATCACTTAATCTGAAAATTAGTATTTGTAGATACAATAAAAATTATAATGTGATAAAATTTACCACCATCTAGCACTTAATACAGAGTTTCTATTTCATAGAAATACTCAAAACTGCACATTATCAGAATATTTACTATTTACAGAGCTATTCACTTACATTGCATACCATGTTTCAGTAAATCCTTCAAAAGCAGCCAAGTATTTGTCCGTTTTTAAGATCTTATCTTCCAAACAAAGACTGCCAACCACATACCCAGACTCTTTTTCAATATTTATTCTTAATGAACTGGAAACTATTTTTAAAGGTTGGTAGGTTATTGAAGTAGAATAACAAAAACAGAATACCCTATTTTCTTCACTGAAGTTATAACCAAAAAAAGAAGTTACAAGTGAAAATCCTACCGTATTACTACAGAAATCATATTAGCACTTTTAAACAGATCAGTTGAAAATAATCATGAAATAGGTAAGTGACATTAAGCTTTCAGTTTACTTAGGGAAGTGTTTTAGTTTAATATATACTTTGAAAACTAACCTTGAGCTTCCAGTTCCGATTCATCCACTGCTTCCCACTTCGAAGGGGCAACTTTAAATATAGGCTCATTCTTTTTTGAGTCTTCAGCAGTATCCACTGTTGGAGAGAGACAGAAAAATCATCTCCAAAGCTCTTCAAAAGTTCAAACGGAAAAATCCTAATATAACAATCAGATTTAAATACTGAAGCATATTATACCGTTTTACTATTTGCAAAGAAAATAAATTAGGATTTGGAACCTGATGTGCATAACATCAGAAGACACTTCCTGTGTCTCTGAAGCAACTGCAATCTAAAAGCAGTTTTTAAACTAATTCTTCTTAGAACAAATTGAAACTAATCAATTCAACATTTTATGAAGCTACATGCCATGTTAATTCTTGGCTGTACTTGTGTGCTGGTTTTGGCTGGGAAAAAGTGAATTTTCTTCACAGTAGCTAGTACGGGGCTATGTTTTAGATTTGTGCTGAAAACAGTGTTGGTAACACAGGGATGTTTCAGTTACTGCTGAGCAGGGCTTATACAGCTTTCTGCTTCTCACCCCATCCCACAAGCGAGGGGGGTGCACAAGAAGTTGGGAGGGGACACAGCTGACCCCAACTGACCAAAGGGATATTCCATACCATATGACATCATGCTCAGCATATAAAGGGGGAGGAAGAAGAAGGAAGGGGGGGGACATTCAGAGTGATGGTGTTTGTCTTCCCAAGTAACTGCTACGCGTGATGGAGCCCTGCTTTCCTGGAGATGGCTGAACACCTGCCTGCCGATGGGAAGTAGTGAATGAATTCCTTGTTTTGCTTTGCTTATTAAACTGCACAAGTTTTCTCACTTTTACCCTTCCGATTCTCTCCCCCATCCCACCAGGGAGGAGTGAGCGAGCGGCTGTGCGGTGCTTAGTTGCCGGCTGGGGTTAAACCACGACAACTTGTAAAAACTACTCGGGGGAAAAAAAAAAGATCATAAAAAATTGAAGATTCAAATTGAAAATAAAGTTGAAACATTTCGTACACGGAACTCCATCAAGATCGTCATCCAGTGATTTAATTGGGACTCCATCCAGATCATCAATAGGAGCAGCATCAATAGGAATTCCATCCACATCTTCTAGTGGAGCACCATCAAGCTCTTCCTCAATGGGAGCACCATCAAGATCATCTGGTACTTCCTGAAAGCAAATAATAATTAATTATTTCAAGAACAAATCTACATTGCTTTTCTTTACTTCTCCAATTATTGATTCATTTCTTTTTAAAGAAGTAGCTTTAAAAAAAAAAATCCAGAACCCAAAAACCTCAACTTTAACAATTTTTGCAACCAAGTACAGTTGCTTATTGCAGAGGAAAAATACGACAATATCCTCCTATAAAAAGTTATAAGCAAAAACTTGGAATTTGTCCACAACGTACTGGAAGCTTTGCAATACCTATATTCAAAAGAAGAGATATTAAGCTGAAGTTTAGCTCAAAATGAGCCAATTACAGTCAGATAAATTATACTTACTACATATGAAAGATGCCCTGAGAACCAGTAACCTGAACAACTGACAGAAATTAACTATTTAGCAGGAACACAAATTTAAGGAACACACATAAATGATAAATACACCCACATATTCTAACTTGCTAGGTACAGGCACTGTCCTTCATACATGCACATTCACCCTGCTCTACTGCTAAGGGAAATAAACTAACCTTCCAATTATATATAAGTCTCCCTCCCACTGTTCTGAAAGGCATGATTCCAGAGTTACAAAATTAACTTATCCTAAACATACACCCACTTATTAGTGTCCACTGTCTTGATTCTCTAAAATGATATTTATACATAACTGTGAACAGATCAGTACGCATTCAGTCAGTACTAATGGTATTCTAGAAGTTTTAAGCATAGAGCTTCAAAATATTGAATAATAATTTATACATGTCACTATGCAATAACTAAAACTCGCTACATATCCTGTCTAAAATAACCTGTTTAAAATATCAAAAAAAAAGAAAAAAAGAGAAGAGAGAAATGCTGTAGCATAACTAGAAAGTTAGCAACTTACTGCTTTAATACCACACAGCAAAGATCAAAGTAGAGTATCATCAGTGTAAATGATCTATCACAACGTTCCTCTCAAACTAAGAAAGCTCAGATGGCTTTATTACATCCAAGTGTGACACTCACACAAAAACAAAGTAGATGATTCAGGTAACCAGATGCCTAGCTATTTAGAAGTCTCAGAAATTAAAACTAATGCCTGATATTCTAACTCAAAATTCACAGACAGATACTACAGAGTATTTCCAATACATAGGAAATACCTGTCATTCTGCACTAGTCTTTGCTCTGGTTTCACAATGTAACTCCACCACAGCACCTAATCTACAACAAATACATAAACAGATTAAACAGTATTTGCATCTGAAAATATCCATTACACCTCTATTTAAGAGCAAGGATTCAGAGGAAAAAAAGGTTTATTCACCCTAACAGAGATATCAAAATAATCCCTGCCAGCCCTATTTTATACTTACACATTTTTCCTCATCATCTGCTAGCATCACTACCACGGTCACTTACCTCTGTTTCTTTATCTTCCATGATATTTACAAGCCCCAAGAAAATATTCTGTAGTTTGATCAGAAATGGTTCTGGATAGATCGCCCAGTCTTCCCATGCTCGGAAGCACGTCATTACCCGTTGCTAGAAGCAAAAGGAAAAAAATGCTAGTAAATTTGTATTAAGAAATTTTAAGTGATCGGAAATACACCACAGAGAACTACTAGTGTAGACAGCTACTCCTAAGCAGTTGCAAACTGGAGTATATTACAATGATACCATGCTGGGCAAGACTAGTATTTATACATATTTATAAAAATATGTATATAGGAACTACTTTTAAAAAAAATCTCACTTGGGTTTCATTTTCCCTTTAAATTCCTGTTACATTATCAATTCCAGCTGTTCACAGTTCCTATCCAATAGTAAATTCCATTCTGCCCAGATGTTCGAAGCAGGTGCCTCTACTAAATGTAACAGAAAATATCTTTCTCTTTGTAAAATAAAATAACTAAAATTAACACTGGCTTATTCATATTGTTGAACGGAAATTATGTTCCTACTTTCATTTTTTTGAAGAAATGAAGTACATTTGAAATGATGGGCGTCAGCTCAAGCTTGACACATTAAATGTAGCTGCAGATGCAGATATAAAAAAAAAATCTACTGCCTGTCTTTACCATATAATTTAATAAACAGTTTTAAAATAGCAGATAACTAAAATTTATTCTCAATTTAGAGCAACTGGGAGCAGAGAAGGTAGGACAACCAGGATAAAGACCTTAATACAGAAAAACTAACTACACTGTAAGCTTTGTATTTAAAGCTTCTGATTTAAAAGAAAAAAGGAAAAAAAGAACTGTAGAGGCATCTTTAACACAGGCGAAGGAAAAGCTAGGCTGAGCATGAGAATGATGAGCAGAGCACTTAATCTCAAAAATCATTCTAAACTACCCATGGTCAAACTGCTTATCAGTCCTCAAAAAATAAAGCCTAACTATCACAAAAATTTTAAAAAGTAATTTTGTGCTGTTATGTTCAGCAGTTTCTTTCCACACTGAGCAGCCCAAATTTATTTTTGAAACTGAAATATAGGTGGTCCAAAAATAATCAGAAAGCTAGAAGGCCTTGTTTGCAATTCAAGTACTAGACAGATATCCTCTCAACTCCACAACTATACATCTACCAGTACACTTCAGCTGTTAGATGCTCATTTTCTTCCTTAATTTCAAGGCTATTTTTGCAAGAGAGAAGACTTAATTATTTAAAAAAAACAAACCAAAACAAAACAAAAAAAGCTTAATTAAAAAGCTTGAGGTCTAAGCCACCTATCATAGTATGCAATCTCTTGTGCAGGAACATCTATTTATTTGACTTCTGTGTCATGTAAATAACAATGAAATACATACCTTGAAATTTTCAGACTGTAAATGGCCTTGTATTGTACGGTAAGTAGCATTGAGATCAGAGAATATCTGACATAATTTTGTTTCAAAACTAGAATTAAACATATACATTTCTTTAGTTAAACTTTGTAATATGTTTTCTGGACATACATAATTCACAAAAATACCTGGGACACAGGACTCAAAAGCTCAAGGTTCTGATCCCTATAGTAGCCATGAACTGAACTATAAAGCAAATATGATTGCTATGTATTAAATCACCTTGGACAACAACAGAACTGTGAAGGGAGATCTTCACATCTGCTGCAGTCTCTTTGTACAGACTGGAAAGATTAGAGGAGAATAAAAGGAGTTTTACAGCTTTATATACAATGAAAGAATTGTCTCAAAATTCAGTTTGTGTTTTTAAAAAATTCTTAGTTATGTTTCTATTCTAATTTACTCAATGAGGCCCTCAATGAAAGCACAGTGAGTAACAGCTGCCTAGCTTCCTTTGAGCTTCTCTCAATGTGCAAAAAATAAACTGGCACAGCAAGGATACACTGCAACAAGAAACACCATTTGCAATCGCTAGAGTTTTTTAAAATGCTGAATATTCCCCATCATGCTACCACAACACTAGACACACTCCAGGAAGTAGACACAATCAAATATCTAAATAAGACAAAGGTATTCTCCCTTGGACATTTTTCCTAAATTCTGCTCAGCACCTTAGAAACAAAGTACATAATCCCCTTATAAGTTCTCCAAACTTAATGGAGAATAAAAAAAATACCTTTTAATCAAAAAAATTGTATTTCAAAAATCGACTTCTTTGCATGGATTACCTGCTATACCATATCTTGAATATTATCTTCAGGCTCTCTCTCTGTAAAAAGGCACGTGAGTTATTCTCACCTCTATTAAGTTCCATGCAAGCGGTCCCTTGCATAGGGCATATACACTTCTTGTTGCATTACAAAGTAATCCTATGGACTAACATGCTACATCTTACACATTTTCATGCAGAGACACATAAATATCACCAGTGTTGTAACAGTATCCTCACAGAAAAGTGTGAATTTCTCTACAATCACATTTATCCAGAGATATACGAAACTGAATATAAGGATATTCCCTTTTTTTTAAACCATCGATCACCTAAAATATTATACTTACAATTTTCTATAGTAGGAAGCATTGGCAACTTTAGCTGAAGAGTTGTATAACACATCCGATACTAGATATAATCTTGCAATCTACAATAAAGAATGTTCAAATTAAGTATTCTTTCTGGAAAAATGCATATATTTTCAGGATAATTTAAACTATCTAAAAGTATCAAATTAGAACTAAGTGTAACACAGCCATATTATTAATAAACATGTTAAGTGGCAATTAGCCCCTGTTATGCTACAGGGTACTAGCCACTGTAATATGGTATTACACAGTATTACAAAGGACAGATCATGGCATTCCAATTTTTATTTCCTTGTTTGAACAGACTATCCTGCTGTTTTCAACTTCCCAGTAAGGTAGAACATTATTTACAAGCAGGTTCAGAAAGAATAAAAATATATAACAAAATCCCACAGGAAAAAAGCATACTTAAATTCAAGCCCACGTTTTAATACAAAACCTCAATGCTATCTGAAATTTACAAAATAACACTTGCAAATTATATGCACGTGCTGTTAAGTGAGCTCCTCCCCCAAAGTACAAGATTATTAAAAATCTCCACACCTTCTTAGGAAGAGGAGTCTTCAGAATGGACAATGATTCTGTAATGCAGTCTACAATTTCTTCAGCAGCTTCTGCATTATTTAGACAGAAAACCATTGCATCACCAATATCATTCTTCCGAGGTGTTAATCCACGCAGAATTTCCTCTAATTTGTCTCTCTGTCTGAAATATCAGGAATTTTAATATTTTCAATATAAAATTAACAGTACTTTGGGGAATTTCCATTTAATGATGTTTTTGATTTTTCCATCTTTAGGACAAAAGCAATTTTAAATATTTTTATATTCCGTTGCCTGAGTGTTTTCAGTGACTCATGAATATATGCATCCACATTACATAAATAAACAAAGTGTAAAAAATTCCCACTCAAGTCTTGACTACACACAGAAATCAAGGCAAAATAACTGAGAAATACCTAATGCAGCAGATCAGTATCTCTAACAAAGTAATTATCTTTTTGGATAAGCCAAAATTAGTTTGGATTAGTTTAAGTGTAAATCAAAATGGATAAATCTAAAGCATGCAAGTAATTTCTGCTGTGGAATAAGAAACATTAGATTCAGAAAGCAATTCAGTTATTTCATGTTTTCCCTAACCTCCATATATAGAGAACACTCTCAAAAGAATATCTTTTTGAGCCTTTCAAAAAGATGATGTAAGAAATAAATTATGTATTAAAACCTCCAGAACCACGACCGGTATCATAACTATGATGAAAAGAATAAAACAAGAAAAAATTCCACATGCTAAGAACACAGTTGGAACAATAATAGCAAAATTAAGAAAATTATGTATATATTTCCACTAGCATAGCCATTCCCACCTTACTTACAATTCCCAGCAAAGAATTCTGATGATCTGTCTCTTCCTCCTTATTAACAACTGCTCCCAATTTTAATTTCTGATGAACAGCATCAATAAGTTTAAGCTTATAATAGCTGTTCAGTTCATGAGATCATAACAATGTTGAGAAAGGTGCTATATACATCCACCAACAGATAGGAACAGAAAATGAGGAAAAAAACTCATCTTCCCAATCCCCTTCAAATAAAGGGTTAATAACAATTGGATTGAAAGGATTCATTGTTCAATGATAACAAATCTAACCAAATCCAGAACGTATTTAGCAACAAGTATCATCAAAAAAGACTAACTGAAAAGCACTGAGCTTAAGAGAGTTCCTAATATTATGACAAGCATGATAACATTTTAGGGATGACATATTACAACTACAAAAACACAGCAGGAAAAAACCAAGCAGATTGGCAGTTAAAACATCACTATAAATTGATGGAAGTTCATACTCTTCCTTAAGTGCACCCTTCTTGTTTGTTTCCTCCACAAACGCTTCTGTTTCTTGCTCTTCTGACATCCCGTGCAAATATGGATTCAATGGTGGTGGCCTCCAAAATGATCCATTTTTGAACATACGAAAATCTTCTGTCCTCCACTTGGTTGGAGCATCTCCCTACCAAAAAACAAAAGTATTTTTATTTTGGTGTTCTTGTATTTCATTATGCTTGAAGTTATAAATTGTCACTAAAATGCAACTTGCCTGAAGAATTGAATAGAGCTTCCATCTATAATATACATGGGCTGGAGTCTGGTTTTCAAATAAAAACCTAAACCAAAAAGCAAAGAAAAGACACAAAACATGTTACAAATTATTTAACTGAAGCAAATTCAAAGGAAGTAATAAAAAAATATATCCAAACACTGTTCAGAATCCCACCTCAGCTACCGAATGAACTCAAGATAGCTAAAACCATGTACACCTACAGCACAGCTGTGCAGAACAAGTACAATCGTTCCACGCATATACGTATGCAATCTGCAAAGCAGAGTGCAGAATTCCACAAAGGCACAGCATTTCTCAGAAGTTAAATGCAGAACAAACAGAATCAGAAAGAACGACTGTGCAGCTCCACAGTAAAGCAGGAGAATCATCACTGCAAAGAATCACTGTGGGAGCAACTGCAACCTCAGAAGAAGAGGTGCAGGAACTCGTAGTTATACAGTTAGGTTGCCCAGATTGAATGCTAAACGACTTGAAGTTTTCCACCAGTAAACTGTCTGTCAGAACACTCTGATGAGATCAGGAGGGGGAAAAAAAAAAAAAAAAAAAAAGAAAAGCAGCCCATTTTTAATGACCACGATATTTTGACCTGCATATTTTCTCAATTTGTGTATAAAAATCATAATGAAGCACTTCAACATTACTGCAAACAAAACATTTTTAAAAGGGCATACAGTATTTCCCTGAAAAAGTTTTTCAGAGACAGCATTTCACAAGAAATTTGGAAATTGATCCTTTTTTAGTCCATTAATGACAAGAGCTGGAAATTCTGACAACTTCACTATGTCAGCTAAAGTTTAATCCTATTTGCATTGACATCAAAGAAAAATGACTCCCAGCTCTTGCTAAAGGTTAGAAATTAGGCTCCAGGAAGACTGGGCTTTACATCGAGTTAGTTTGTCTGTTTGCCGGGGCGGGGGG